>NW_023502250.1:0-100087 GCF_013396075.1 Fusarium subglutinans
AAAGAGGGGAGATTATATTATAACCTTAGCAGTTATATTATATATAAAATTATACCTTATAAATTTTACTTAATAGAAATACTATAGCCTATATTTACTAATACTTATAAGACTTAATATTAGACTAACCAGGATAGGACTAACTAATATTAGACTAATAGCGCTCTAGGACTGCGTTACTCTAGGACTAATAGTAACCTTATATTATATTGCTTTTACTAAGGAACTATAAGTATATATATATATTTATTTAGTATTAAATAGAACCTAGCTTACTAGCTATTAATAATACTTCTTTATATTAATTAAGCCTAATATGTATTAATCTACTATTAAGAGATATAATACTTTAATAACGCTTAGTATATACCCTATGCAATTTGCTAATAATAAACCTAAGCACGGCTTAGTTTAATATAGTTAGACCTAACTATTACAAGGTTAGGTATAGTTACTAGCCCTTTATCTAGTTATGTAGAGGATATATACGCTAGACCACATGCTTATAACTTATTAATATCTCTATCTAATATCTAATATTTTTTACTACTACCCTATATAACCCCTAACCCTGCATACCTATAATAACCTTATAATGTAATCTGTAAATAACTTTAATTAATTATATAGTAATAAGTATTTATTTAATTATTTTAAGATTTTAAATACTAATTAAAAAATATCCTTTTTACTATTAGTATTTTTAGTAGCTTTTTTCTATATAGCTTTTATATATTTTCTTTAACCTAATATAATATATACTTCTTAGCTTAATCTTATACTATAATAATCTATTTAATTATAAAAAAAGCTTAGTTTAGGTTAAATTAAATAGAAACTCAGCCTGTAAGGGCTTTTACTGCTACTAACGCTTTAAGTATAGCTTTTTCCTCTTTTAGGCATTATATTTAACTATTCTTCTAATTAATAGACTTTATTACCTTCCTTATAATATAATTAAAGTTGCGGATTAAGGGAATTCTATTCTTTTAAGCTTCTTAAAGCTATTTTTTAATATCTTAACTTCCTTAAGGCATTTTCTATAAGGTCTCCTTAACTACCTACTACTTCCTTAGTATTATAAGCCCCTTAAATAACTAGCGTTTTTTCTCCTTAGGCTTTAATAACTTTAAAGCCTTTTTAATATTAATTAGGAAAAGACTAGTAGCTAAGAAGCTACTTAAAATATTCTTTTAAGTTAGGGCTTTTTAAGAAGCCTTTTTATAAGCTTTTAGGAATAGTTATTACTAATATAATAATATTACTTTATATAAGGCCTAAAATCAAATTAACTAGTAATAGTACTATTTTAATAGCCTAAATATAGTAATATTAAGTAGCTATATAATATATAAAGAATATAAAGGTAACTAAGAGAGCTAAATCTTATTTAACTAAGCCTTTTTTATTAGTTTTACTATTATATATAACTTATACTAGTCTAGGACTAAAAGTCTTTATTAAAATAAGTTTAATAATATAGTCTTAGGTATAAATACCTCTATAAACTATTTAAGGAAAATATTAGTATTAAACTAACTTAAAGGACTTATAGTATATTTTTAATTAGGGAAAATGCTTAGAAACTACTATCCTTAGAGGTTTTTACTAGTAAAAATAATAGTTAGGGTTAGATACTAACTATCTGCTAATATAGACTTTAAAACCAAGCTTTAGGTTAAATTATCTAACTTAATATACTCTAAACTAGAAGTTATAACAGTCCTAATTACAGTCCTGCTATTAGTTTCCCTTAGTTAAACCCTAGTCTTATTAATATTATATAAACTAGATTATAGGATCTTTTTAAACTTAATAATATAGGTAAGATTATTATAGTACTCTATAAGTATCTCCTTTATAATATAATACTTCTTTATAGTATTTATAACTCTTAATAGCTTTATTTCTCTTATCTTATAGCATAATACAAATCTATTAACCTAGTTCTTACTAAGATATAAAATATCTCTGTTAATTATTACTAAAGCTTATATAAAGTTATATATTTCCTGCTTTATTAGTAGCTAAAAACTACATTTTCTTTTAATAATATAATTTATAAGGTCTTCCTTTTATATAACTATTAGTAATAAGTCTTTTTAATATACTATTTTAATATCTTAGGCTCTGGTATAATAATTCTTTAAAGTTAATAGCTTAATTAAATATTTTTATACTAAAGCTTATAATCTTATTAATTTTTAGTCCTTAATAGCTAATACTATTTTATATTTATAATCTAATACTTGCAAATTTATTTCTATTAATAAAAAAAAAGGATTTAATTTAAATTTTATAGAAGTAAATAAAGTGGCTAATATTAATAACGCGTTAATGGTGTTGAGGTGTGCGGGGTCAGGGGGTGTACGGGGTGGTAGTGAAAGATGTTAATATAACCCCCCAGCATATCTAAACCTACTACTCTACTTAAGCTACTAAAATGTAACCAGATAAACCCCTATCTTTATCAACTTTGCCTTTCTCGCCTCAAGCCCTGTTCAAAAATGTGGTGCGCCTCGTAGGTAGGCTAAAGGCCCAAGTCAGTACCTTTCGCTTCTCCTTCACATCAGCTCCTTCTCGCCGCCCTAACACATCCTGCCCACCGCAGCGCCGCGATACAACCACCACATGACGAGGCTTCGATGCAACAAGAACTTTCTTATGGCTACCCTTACAAGTCTAGCGCATTCACTTATCCCGACCGCTGCCTGCTTCAAAAAACGCCAGTTTCGACATGCTGCAGCATTTGACCTCTGACCAGAGCTTGATCGCTGGCACGGCGCACCGCCGCAATAACAAACCCGGCCAGCGCCCACAGGCAGCACGGCCCTTTTCCCGACCCAGAAGCGCTTGTGAGCTTTCTCCTCTGGCGTAACCCAAAACTGAGCCCGTGGAGAGCCTCATCTCACTTGAGCAGTCTTAAACTCAACTAAGTTTGAGTTGCTTGGCGGCCTGTGCCAAGTACAGTCATGGAGCAAACAACAACGCAAAGCACCTCCATTGCGACAAAACATCTCAAACACAAAGATTTCTGCCTATCAATCACAGAGCAGCAAAAAGAACCGAAACGAATCCCAGAGACACCATTGTCCTGCTGCCTAAAATTCTCAATCATAAAAGCCCCAATTCATCCCACCCAACATCGCTTCCATTCGATATCTTACCACTTCATCCGCATCTCAACACTCTCTCCTACACAACACAGTGTAGTGCCCTCGTAACAACATATACAGGCAGCGGCAGCTCTGTGAAAGTATATATATACATATTCAACGATGGCTCATTCAGAATCGAGTAAGTTAGCCTTGTTCTTTCAATTTATTGTAGTACTTTTGAGACTTGAAATTGACAAGATCAATAGTAACCCTGACAAAGACGACAACCAAGCGAGGGAGTTGCCGCTTATATACTATAGCTACGGGCCCAAGACCACCCCTTGTGCACATCTTCACCTTTGAAGAGCCAGAATTCTGCGACACCCGGTTGCCTTTGCTTGACGTGTCGCTACGATGGCACAGCAAGAACTGACATCGGCGTTCTTTGCTGTCCCTCACATCCTCGTCTTCTCAAAGCCCCCTCTCATCACATCTCCCTCAAGTCCACACAATGAGCGAGACCTGGGACCCTGACCACGCACTGCCGGCCTCTTACCTGTCGTACAAGAGACAGGCATGTGATCGTAAGAACCGGCCCGTGGACGAGCTGTGGAACTCACAGTTCCGTGAAGAGTTCGACAAATGCGGTCACCTCCAGTCAGAATCAGACAAGGCAGAATGGTCCTACTGGGCCAGTCATTTGAAGACTGCCGACTCAACTAGCATACTGTACAACCATCTTCTGGGGAAGGCAGGGACTGGAGGAAAGCATCGCCGCATGAGCTGGGCGTGCATCTACGCCGTTCTTTGTAACCAACCATGGTCTGAAGAGAGCATCAGAAATGGTGGCAAGGGAAAGGGGTGGGCAGCCAGAGCCGCTGCCGCACACCCCAATGCCAACATCTGGCGGGGACAACCCAACGAAGAGCAAGCTGATGCGGCCATTACCGGCCAACATGACACCGACGATGGTAAGCAAATACAATGACCCCGGTGGCAATATCACTAATCCTTTTCTTGCAGAAGCCCAAAGCGCCCGCTACAAGAGCCAGTTAAGGGCGAAGCGTGGCAAGGCTCACGACAGGACCATCACACAGCGCATGTACGATCGCATGCGAAAGAAGGCCAAGAGTTCCAAGAGCCGCGATACGGGCGGGGAAATGAAGAAACTCTAAGACGCACTTCACCGCCGTGATCGCATGATCAAGGAGAGCGACGCGACAATCAAGCTACTGGAGAGCAAGCTCTCCGAGCAGAAGGAGTTGATTGAAGGAAGCGACCCCCGTATTCGGTCAGCGACATTGAGCCCCAGCCGATCAGCGACATTGAGTCCAGGTCCGGCGTCATCACCGACTCTGTCTACAGAACGGGTCGGCATCTAGACTCGCCCACTCTCAGGTTCCCCTGTATCGAGCGTCATTTCAACCCTCAAGCACTCGGCTTTGGTGTCAGATCGGCGAGCCAGCCTTGGACCACGGGAACCAGGGATTTTAGATGAGTATTAGGGTAGTTTAGGATGAGTTTAGGATATCTTATGATGAGTTTTACAAAGCCTTGGCCGTTCTCCCCTTCGTTTTTCGATCAAACTCCTGTATACACACGCTTGAGGCCCCTGTGAGATGCAGAATTGGCTTTCAGAACCTGCTGTGACTACTCTCCTCTATATACAGTCCAGCCAGTCTTCGATGCGCTTGGCAGTTGGCACAGGGTCCTCTTTCTCAATTTCTCCTGCCTCCCCTTCGTCCAAGTCTTCATCTCGAAGTTCTCCAGGAGCAAGAGCGCCGCCTGATATGGCTGCAGCACGGATAATGGCATATTGAATCTTGATCATAGCCTCAAAGAGAGGGGCATCCTCTTTGCGACGTTTGACCACTATGATCTGGCCGTTCACGATCGGGCGGTTGGTGATATCATGTGCCTTGACCTTTCGGATAGCCTGACATTCGTTGCAACTCAAGTCTGAGCATGGTTTCATTGTTTGGCCTCCATAGTGGTGATTGAGGCCGGCCGAAAGACTTGTGGATGGGTGCGCCTGCTGATCCAGGGCGATTTGCTTCGTTGCAAATTGAGAGATGTTACGTGGCATCCAGACGAATTGTAGATGGATCTCCACAAACCCGTCTTCCTCAGAATCATTGCTGCCGTAGTGCATCAGGCCGAAATACGCGTGGTCCCACCACTCGTGAAGCTGGGGGCTCAGACACACCAAGTTCCACAGCCGGTCAGTACAGCCGACACCTAGAAGCAGCTTGTCCATGGCTTCCCGCTTGAGCTTGGGGGGTTGGATGTCGATCACTAATTGGAGGGCAGGCATCAAGCGCTTGGTAACCTCAAAGTTCTTTTGATGCTTGGACCAGGCGAAAGGAACAATATGGCAGACCTGAGGATTACTGGCACCGGTCACCACACAACAGTTGCCATCGAACTCCAAGCACACCTTTTTGAGACACTCACTTCGATCAGCCTCAGTACTCTTGCTTGTGGCTACAGAACTGGTCGCAGAACCGGCCACAGAGGGGTTTGAGATGATTTTGCGTAAGGTGCTTCCATCTGATGCTGAGCGTCGTCCACTGGCGTGTGATTTGCTGGATGATGCAGGCTTTGAGACAGAGCCCAGAGAGGTGACACGCTGCGGCGCTTTCCCTTTTGCGGAGGAGTTGGCGTGGGGTCGTTCAGGAAACTCGATCTTGTGTGCGGCCTTTTGGAGGACTAATAGGTATTAGCATGGCCGTCTATCGATATCGACATTGATTGACTTGACTTACACCACCACGTTGCATTGCCCAACTTGTTGATCATGGCTTGGAGATGGCCGGATGTGTCGGGAAGCATTTCTTTGAGGCTTCGCAATTTGTCGAGCGGCATGTTGATGAGGTACGTAAACTCAAGTCCGGTGAGGTCAGGCTTTTCAGGACCGCGAAAGCGCTCTAGCTCCGCTCGGATGCTTTCGATGAGTTCAAGTCGAAGCTCGTAGTCCTCAAGTGGAAGAAGGCTCTCTACGCGCTCGACTCGAGGTCGCGACGAAGACGGAGAGGCTTCTTCCAGTTCGCCGGTGGCCATCGTCGTCGCTGTTGGGAGCAGAACCTTGGCCGATGGACTGCAGGCGCCATATTATGTGCCTTCAAGGCAGAAGCTGGGATATGCTCATTTCAGTTGAGGTTTGCGGCTGAGAACTTAGATCAGCAGAGAGAATTTGGAGGTTAAGAATTTGGGTGCACACTGCGAAAGCATGTTGACACAGGTGGGGCTGTGTAACCTGACGCCAGCCAAAGTCAGAGCCTTCGATTTGGCTGCGCGGGGTCAATCACGTCTCGAAGTCAAACTCATCATAAGATATCCTAAAGTCATCCTAAGACCCACCATAAGCTTATGAAAATTCAGGATAGGCTCAGGGCTGCCCTAAGTTTAGAGGATTGTAGGTATTAAATCCTGCAAACTGGCTCTCCGCAACTCTCTCTCTCTTCCACTCGCATCACACTCAACTTTTCATTTCTTCTTAATTTTTCAACATTTTGAACAACTCAGCTCACAAAACGCCGACGCATCGCTACCATGTCGCAGCAAGAACTCACAGGGGCGTTTTTTAATTTTCTCAGTCAGAATAGCGGCCACCCAACACGTCTCAGCGCTCTAAAGAGCTTCCTCGTCGCCCGACCAGAGGTCAAGCCGGTGGCTGACCTCTTACCTGTTGATGAGATGAACGCTCGCCTTGATCTGATCGAGGTCGTACAAACTAATATCGCGGTTTTGAGGCCAGACCGCCCTTTGAATCATATCCAGTTCTGCTACCTTGTCGGAATGCCACTTGGAGATCTCCAGGCATTTGCCCATTTAAATGCATTACATGTTTTCGACGCTGTCCGCGGACTTGGGAAATTAACCGCTCATTGTAAGTACATTAACACCTTGTAGCTTCTTCTCATACTGATTTGGAACAGTCTTCAAGCGTGACAAGTACTCTGACCCATCTCCCCCGCCCACACCCAGCCCAGCTCCAAAAGATTCTGGCTCACGCCGTGGAGGGCAAGAAAGCCCTCGATATCACCCAGCACTCCCGCCTGGCCCTCAAGGCAGCTCTCATCGCCGCACTGTTTCAGAGGGAAGGATCACCAAACCTCGTTCCGACAGCAGCCCTAACCTCCCTCCCAAATCCAGTCGTAGACCTCACACCCCTACTGCTCCTGGAGGTAGCCCCCAGACTCCCCGCACTGGTGGAAGCACTTTCGATTCTGCTCCGTCAAGCACCCGATCCCAAAGGACACAAGTTCCACGGACCAGAAGAACGATCGATGAATGCAAAAGACTGGATCAGTACCGGTGCATTGTCACTGGTCTAGCTGATCCAGAAGGTTGCCATATTGTTCCTTTCCATTGGAACCAAGACCAAGAACATTTAGAGAAGACCACGGAACTTCTCAAAACCGTTCAGACAATCACCTTTGAGCAGAGGACTACGAACGCGAGCAAAACACTAATGGAAATTACCAAAGGCGTCAAATCCAGCGACATGCCTTGGAATCTTCTGTGTCTCAGTCCTCAACTCCATACGTGGTGGGGCAAAGCCTATTTCGGTTTCAAGTACTACGACACAGTGTTATGCGAGGATGACCCCAACTATTCGATCATCTCCCTCCAGTTTGTCTGGATGCCTTCCAACGTCAAAGCCATGGCTACAGATCAGATTGATCTTGGAGCGCAGAGGGATCCATTGACAGCTTTGGGGATTCATCTCACACATCGATACGGCGATGGCCCACTTTCAGCATGCACTACAAGAAATTGCACTAAATGTCGGGAGACCCTGGGCGTACAGTGTCATGATATATCCAGCAATCGACCTGTTGAGTCTGGTACCATCGTCAAAGTCAAGCGCCTCACGAAAGACCGGCATTTGCTTGAGCATGTGATCAAGCTCCAGTGGTCAATCACCTGTGCTGCTGCCATGTCAGGTGGAGCCCAGATCTACGAGGATGACTTGCTTTCAGAGAGCGAGGACTCGCCTTGTGAGTCTGTATCTGAGCAACAGGATCTGGAAGAGTCGGGAGAGGAGCTGAAAGAGGATGGGGAAAATACGCGTCAGGCCAGTATTGAGAAGGTCGACAGTTGGCTACAGCAATCAGATCCTGTGGATGACATGGGGCCCAGCTAGAAACGGTTCAAGAGTCACCGCAAGACATTCACGCCATTGAAGACAATGATCGACAAAATCATGCACCCGATCGACAAGCTCAAGCGTTTCAGAAAGGTGCCTGAAGTATCCTCTACTGCCTGAGTGCCTATCGACGACGATTTTAGGTCATCGGAAAATTGAAACGGTTTCGACATCTATTCTCTTGTGTACGATTGTGATTTGCATGTGCCTTGTGACTTAACTTATTATCATAAAACTGTGACTCCTTGAACGATTCGCGAACATTAACTGCTATTTAATTGACATCAAATTAGACATGAAGTTATGGCCCTGTATGATTCTGTGATATGTTCCTCAATTGACTTACGATCACCTACTCATAACACTACTTGACACCACTCAAAGCCTCAACCACGACATCCCATCCACCCTCCACTAGTCTGGATCATCCACCATCCCCTGTCCAAGCCTCAGCTGTGATAATCTCACCAACAGCTCTTTCTGTTTTCTTCGCCTGTCAAGCTTTTCGATTTGCTCCTGCAGTTCTTCCTTCTTCGCCATCATGGCTTTCTCGATACTTTGGAATGTATCACCTTGGTAGTCTGAGGCGTTGACAACAATGTCAACTGCTTCTTTGACAAGCCCTTCAGGCGTTTTATCGACATAGTCGAGCTTGTCCGGAAACTCCGCACGCTCGTTGGTCTCTACGGCGGTGGCTTTCATCGTACCCTCTCAGAAACCATCCCCAAGCCACACCCCCTAGTCGTTCTTCACAGGAACCTTCTGGTACCTAACAGTCTCAACACCAGAGTCATCAAACGTCCTATCCGCCACAACCTTGTATCCTCCAATCCTAGGCAGTATCTTTGTCCAGAAACTCCAGTAGACACCACCAAGGATCAAAACGCCAACACCAACAACGGGGAACACGTAGTACGGGTATCCATCTGCGTTCCAGTCACCATCAGGTGGGATGAAGGGCACCAAGGCGAGGAAAATGTTGGCGAGGAGGTAGATTATCGAGATGGGGAGATATGTGTGCCACGGTGATGTCCAATTCTCGGACTTTTTGTAGTGCAGGTATATCAAACCCGCTGTGACGAAGCCGTTGATCCAGGAGCCGGGGTAAGTGTACCTGACTTGTTAGTCTTGTAGATAATGCGTGGAGAGACATAACTTACAGGTTGACGATAAAGTTATACGCTGGTCCAGCAGGGGGAGCCAGAAGCACCACAACCGTAACAATCCAATGAAGAAAAAGCTAAACCATCAGCCTTACTCCTTCTAAACACAAACATAACTTACCGCAGAAGCAGGCGCATTAAATGGCCTGTTCGACGCCCAGAATCGACTAAACGGCAACATTCCCTCCTTGGCCAACTCCTGATTCAGCCTCGCATGCGCAAACGAAACAGCAAGCACATTCCCAAGATTGCTCAGCGCCACGAAAGCAGGTAGACTCCTCGCCGCAGCGCTCTCCCCAAAGATGTTTCTGAAAAAGAGCCCTGCGACGATGACCTCTGACTTGGCCAGGTCTGATTTGGGTATGGCGGCAAAGTACGCTACGTTGGCGAGGACGTACAGAATCGTCACCCCGCCGATAGCTATAGGCGCTGCGATGGCGAGGGTTTTCTTGGGGTGTTTGAGTTCGCTGACCACGTAGTTTGCGTTTTCCCAGCCTTTGTAGCTGTAGATGATATTGAGGAGGGCGTTGGAGTAAGCGTATGCTCCGCCGCCGCCGTAGCCATCGCCATCTTCTATTCTGAACGCGTTGTCAAAGTTATGAGGGTTCGGCACTCGGCGATGGCCTGCAAGAGCAGCAAAGCCTGAAAAGACGATGAAGAGAAGAATAACAACCTTAAAAACGCCCAGAACGTTGAAGAGGCGGATACCCCACTTCGGTGTAACGCTATGTATGAGGACCGCAAAGGTCACGCACGCCACCGCGATGCCACGCGCTTCCCATCCATCGGGTGTTTCCCGCCCCGACGCAAAGAGGATATATCTCCCGAAAGCAAGAGAATTACCAGAGGAAAAGCCAAGAAGAATCATCTGCGATGCAAGAACGCAGGTCGCCAAGTATCGAGGACGGCGGTAAACGCGCTCAAGATAATTCTTCTCGCCCCCGGATCTGGGGATAGCTAGGCCGAATTCTAGAAAGACGCTTAGACCGCAGAAGGTGAGGAAACCGCCTATTACCCAGAGCATGAGAGATATGCCGACGGAGCCGGTGGCTGCAAAGATACTCGACGGCGTTGAAAAGACTAAAGGTCAGCGAGGTAAACTCAGGAATAGGGAACTTACTTCCTGTGCCAATCATCTTGTTCAGAATCAGAAACACAGCACCCGTGATGCCAATCTTTCGATCCTCAGTGTACACAAAGTTCTGGGCGTCAACGGTACTCCCATTATCAGGTCTTTCTTCACTGATGTCATCGTGTCTCAAGCCATCAAAGGCCCGAGTTTCTTTCCTGTCCGCCATTTCTGCTGAACAAACCAAACAGGATATTTACGTGCAACTTATACGAATGAAATACGGCGCAGATCGATGTCGACATTTAACCCTTGCTACGCGGAATATGTAGTGGATTACTCAAAACGGCAGGTCGTGAGATTTGCGGGCGTTGGGACGGCACAAAATAAGCTTATAAGCATAATACAAGGTTTCAAGGGTGTCGATCCCACCACGTGGGGTAAGAATATGCAGCACCAGAGGAATATACAGTCTAGGCAGGCAGTATTAAAAGTATCTAAAAGAGTCTAGAAGCAAAAGATGTGATCGCTCATCTTGGCAGAAGCCCCAGGCTGCTCAAAGCCAAGATTGCCAAGCGACGTCTTAGCCGCCTTTACCATCCCCGGCGGTCCACACAGCATGATCTTGGACTCTGCGCCTGGCGCGGGGAACCTTTCCTCCATGAGTTCCTGCGTGGCGAACCCAGTGCCAAAAGCCCAATTTTCTGGTGCTTTTTCCACAACGTAATACAGCCGGAAATTCAGTGGATACCGCCGCGCAAAAGTTTCAAGTTGGTCGCGCAGAAGAATATCTTGTTCCGAGCGGTTCGCGTAGATGAGGCTCACCTGCGTCAGATCGCGGTCATCTTCACAGATGGCGCGGATGATCTGAAACATGGGCGTTATCCCTGTCCCGCCAGCGAGCATGCCTATTCGTTTACACAGCCCGTTCTTATAGCGCATTGCGCCCTTGGGACCGCGGAAGGAGACTTCATCGCCGAGCGAGAGGTTGGCGAGGTATTTTCCTGTCAAGAGACCGTCGGGGTAGCATTTGATGACAAGCTCGAGTTTGCCGAGATCGCTGTTGTTGGAGATGGGGGTATATGAGCGGTTGACGATCTGTCCGTCGACCTCAGCTTTGATGGCGAGATGTTGGCCTGTGGGGAGACCGAGGACTGTTGTGGGTGTTGGGAGGCTAAAGACAAGACGGTAGACGTTGGGGGCTATTAATTCCTTCTCGGCCAGAGGGAGGGCGTGATATGTTGTTGAGTCGAGCCAGCCTCGTTGGATGAGGGGGTTGACTTTTGTGACCTTGGGCATCTTCTTGTGAGGAGCGTAACTCATGAAACCGCCCTCTTCGAAATGGAGATGCTTGGAGAGTTTCTTGGCGGTGATTGTACCAGCGACGGTGAAGAGCGCTGAGGCAATCAAGAAACCTTCCAGGAAGCCAGGTCCTGAGCCGCTGCGCTTGAACTTGGGTAGTGAGTTGAGCATCTCGGGGTTCAATCTATATGCTTGAAGCACAACAGCACCAACAGAAATAGCAGCTGTCGCTGTGAGTGCCGACGAAGTAAAGCTGCTCCCGGCAACAGCTTTTGGCGCAGCCTTTTTGAGCGTCACAGCTTTAGGCGCGCCTCGCACAGGTGCACCACTGTACGTCCCAACGAGATACTCCTCCATAATCTCAAACGCATCTTCAGAATGCCCTGCATTATCAAACTCCACCGTTGAGTCCTTTCCAGCAACTTCAATCAGAACATCCGCACCACCAGGATGATCCTCAATGTATTTGGTAACATCATAAACTAAACCGTCAGAAAAGTCTCACCACCAGACAAACAAAAACATACCTTTTCCGTTGATGATTGTCCAACAGTCATCACGAGTGCTGTGAGCAGCCACTTCCTTAGCAGTAAACGAAGCCATTTTCTCTAACTGTACAGAAAACAATTACGGAGCGCAGTCGCGTTATATGAAGGCAATCAAATACCACCTCAAGGATTGGCCAGTTCATTTCCTCATCAGGTCAAGCCGAGGCTCCAAGGGCTTTTCTCGGCCGACTGTGGGTCCGGAACGGCCGAGAGACCGTGCTTGCTCCGTTTCATGATTTCGCCAACTTTTAAAGGATATAAACCCGATCAACATGGATCAAAGGTTGCATTGACCGAGGCACGGAATTCGGTGTCGACGGATCCGTCAATGCCGTCGGATTTGTTGTTCATGCTTGAATGGCTAAAGACAAGATAAGCTGCCAGCATTCGTACCAATAAAACATGCCATGACTCAAATGCGTTATTTCCATGCGAATAAGCTAGTTTAGTCGAATCAGCGATACCCGTCCAATAGTGCAAGCCACACCGAAACTTAAGTACTCACCGGCGTATAGCGGAGATTTAATGCGTCACCGAATCATCCAGTCCAAGCGTCAAAGTCTTCACCCCTATCCACATCATATCCATATCTACCGACAGATTGCAAGGTTCGGAGATCCACTCGACATTGAGACTCTGAGCCTCGGCTCATTTAACGTCGATGGTCTATATACAGACTCCTAGCAGCCTGTCATTTGTTAGACAATTCTCAGCATTCATCATGGCTACTAAACGCTTCCATCTTATGGGTGAAGACCCTTCAACTGCCCAAGAAATTGAGATTCCTGCGTCATTGGACGAGCAAGGTCTTCAGCATCTGGTGGCGTCACATTTTGCAATTGTTGATCCATCCGGTAAGTCGATTCACTCCCTGCAGTGATGTCGCTAATTTTCAGGCATTGGTTTTGTCACCGAGTCTGATGCTTTGACAACTGTCGCAGACGTCCTCGCTGCGGATGACATTTCCATCACCATCGATGGAAAGGCTGTCCGTGAGGTCCCAGGCCCAAAAGGTCTGCCTCTTGTAGGCAATTACTTTGAAGTGTACCCTGACCATCTCGGTAACCATCAACGGTTGTTCGAAAAGTATGGCCCTCTCATCAAGACCACCAACATGGGCAGCACCATTTATCACACAAATGATCCCAAGCTAGCCAACATTGTTTTCGGCGAGACAGACTTTTTCTCCAAGCGCATCATTGATGGTCACCCTCTGTTTCCCATCAAGAACAAGGAGGCTGGTGTTTTCGTTGGTGACACTGATACAGAAGAGTGGAAAGAGGTGCACAAGTTTCTGCCTCCAGCTCTTGGCCCCAAGGCTGTGCGACATTATGCTCCTACCATGCAAAAGACTGTTGAGGATGCGTTCAAGGTTTTTGACGAACTTGATGAACGCGACGAGGCTTGGAATGTGTATCCTTACATGTTGAAGCTTGGATCTCAGGCTGTCGGCAAGTTGGTGCTTGGTATGGACTTCCAGCACTTTACCTCTCTTGATGCACGACCTCATGCTATGGTGATGAGAATTGCGCAGTCTCTGGAACTCAACAAGAAGATCACTTCAATGGGCAGCTGGTACAAGAACCTCCCATTCGGTGATCCTCAACGTCTCCGGGATGCTCGCGCACACATGGAATTGATGATGAAGGAATCTGTCGAGAACGCTTCCAAGGGCGAGGGAGACTTGGAGCTACAGGATGCTGCTGTCCAAGCCGAGAACATGGTTGATTATGTCCTTCGTGCTAGCGACAGCAAGGGCAACAAGCTTCCTCGTGAGCGCATCATGGAGCCTCTTGTCGTTGCCACTGGTGCCGGTTTCACAACAACCAGTTCTCTTCTGTCGTGGCTGCTATATGGTCTCGTTGCCTACCCCGGCATGCAAGAGAGACTTCTTCAAGAGATGGTCGACAACGGCTTTGATGAAAATACCCAAATCACTGCTGACCTTACCAACAAACTTACCTTCCTTGACAAGTACATCAAGGAGACACAACGACGACACAACCCTTCATATCAACCCGCACGAACATCATCTGTCGACATGATTCTGCCTGGTGGTTATAAGCTTCCCAAGGACTCTATCGTCATTCCCGCCCTTCACCACATCCACAATAACACCAAGATTTGGGACAATCCAGCTCTATTTGATCCTGATCGATGGGACACTGACCGTGTCAAGAACCGCCCCAATGCTTCATACATTCCTTTCGCCACTGGACCTCGTATGTGCGTTGGTTTCAACTTTGCTCTCCAAGAAGTCAAGGTCTTCCTGCCCAAGTTGGTGTATCGATACAAGTTCAGTCTTGCACAGGACGGACCTGTCGAGTACGATCCAATGTTTCAACTGATTCGACCGAACAACCTGTATGTGAGGGCAGAACGAAGGATAAAGTGGCCTTCAAAAAGCGATTAGATTGGTAAAGGATAGACAAAAGTATAATAGATTTAATGTACAATAGATGAGATGAGATGTATAGAAGAACATTGATATGCATGTTAGTAGTGATATCATCCCCGCAGCGCCTTCAAAGCTGAGTTCTGGGTGAGTAGCTCCTTGGGGTCGCCAGTCTCGATGACTCGCCCATCCTTCATGACGACGGCTAGGTCAAAGTCTGTCACATAATCAAGACGATGAGTGACTTCAATCACTGTTCGGCCTTGCATAACCTCTCGAATGATACGTCGTACGTCTTTGTCGGTAGCGTTGTCAACACTGCTGGTTGGTTCATCGAGTAGGACGATATTTGAGTGTGAGAGTAAGGCTCGTGCAAGACAAAACAATTGGCGTTGGCCGACTGAAAATCCAAGCTCACTGAGATCAGCATCAAGTCCATCGCGAGTGTCAATGGTTGCCCATAGGGTAGTCTTTTTGAGAGCTTCAATGAGGATTTCATCAGCTTGGATGAGTGCTTCTGGGTCGAGATTCTGTCGTACTGTGCCTGAGAGGCTTACAGGATCTTGAGGGATTGTTGTTATCTGGGATCGGATATGTTGACGAGATAGTGATGCTAGTTCCTTGCCGCCAATGTGAATGCTTCCTGATTGCAGCTCGAGTAAACGTAGTACTGAAAGGATCAAAGATGATTTGCCACTGAGATGTCAGCGAGTTCAACAATTGAATTTGGTCATTACCTTCCAGTGCGTCCACATACGCAGACTTTTTGCCCAGCTTCAACAGTAAGAGAAACATTACGAAGTACAGGTTGCGATTCATCACTAGGCTGTTAGTCGGAACTCTCAGGAGAGGCTCTTACGTACCTGTATGCCGCGGTCACTCCATCAAACACTATTCTGCCTCCAGTCCAATTGTCTGGGACTTCAGATTCACCCTGTTTGTTCTCGTTTGGGGTGTTTTGGATGAACAACTTCAGCCGGGCAATGGCTCCAAGCGAAGTTTCAAGAGTTGTCCATTGATCAATCACAGTTGTCAGTGTCAGATTCAACCCTAGCAGGTTAACCATGGCGAGTCCAATCGCGCCCTCGCTAGTGGTGCCAGGAATCCGCAGGGCAATCGTGACGAGAAGAATGGCCATCCCAGCAACGAAGAGGTCAAGTACCAGTTCCAACCATCGCTGAATACAAAACATTAGATAAAACGGCTTTTGCGATGTATTCAGCATGCGGAAGCTTTCATCGAGAACCCCGTTTGTCCATCCGAATGAGCGAATCGTTGCGAGCCCAGCCGTAATCTCCGTGAATTGTGTGTAGAGTGGTGTCTTGGCTTCCAGGTCCAGGAGTCGCATCTGTCTGGACGTGCGCAGGTAGTACTTTTGGATGAGATACAGAGCCAAGAATGAAATCGGGAGAAATGCGCCAAAGTAACTGGCTCCCGATGCCACCACACCAACCTGAACCACACATCTCAAGGTCACTAAAATAGTTAGAGGAGTCTTAGATCGAGGAACTGCTTACAGTCGAGTGTCAGGTAAAACGCTAGCGGAAGAGACATATCGATGAGTGTCATGTCCTGGCTGAAGCTACTCGAATCAGTAAAGACTTTGGAAACGAGCCTTGACCTACCGGTTCAAAATGCTACCGCTTTCTGTTGATGTAAAAAAGTGCAATGGGGCTCTGTCGGACCACGTTAAATACAGACACCTCGACAGCTCTCACGAGTTCAACATCAAATGGCATGCGCACCTGCAAACAGACTTCAAAAGCTGCTCGTGGAGGTTGTTCGATGACTTTTCGACGCCGACAATGAGGAAGTAACTGACGGTCAGCAAATTCCATCCATAGGCGGTTCACTTACTCGATGTTTAGAAGTGCCAGGGCCATTGAAGCAAAGACTAGTCCGATGTATCCTCCTGCATAATGTGCGTCCTTTGAGCCCTCACCTTTCTCCGTCCAAATTCGTAACCAGATTTCTACATCATTAGCTTCATCTGAAAGACGAGCGCAATACTTACGGGGCATGGCTTCGAGTACAGCGCCAATCACTGAAGTTGGAAAGATGATGCAAATGACTTTCCAACCCATGGACTTGACATATATCTTGTAGCAATCTGTATCCCCAGTCTTCCGAGCCATGTCAAATTCCTTCTTCGGAGTAAGCTTTACTATGTCTTTTTGTGTAGGCTCCAGTGTTTCGATTGGTGCGATAGTGTTTAGGGTTTCGGTGGCTTCGAGTTGGGAGTAGGAAACTTGATTGCGAGTGATTCGGCCATCTTCAATCACGGTAACAAAGTCGGCGAATGGCAGATATTGAACTAAACTGTTAGAAAAGTCTCAAAGTGGGGGAACTCATACCGTTACTGGTTACCAAAACAACAGTACTCCTCCGAAGCAGACCATCTGCCCCCAGAAGGCGATGGAAGACTGTATCTGCTGTCGTTTTGTCAAGGCTGCTAAAGACATCGTCAATTATAATGAGCTTCTTTCGCGAATAGACAGCTCGTGCAAGGGCAACCCGCTGTTTTTGGCCTCCACTTAACGCCACGCCACCAGAACCAACAATTGTCTCTTGACCTTGGGGCAATTCATGGAGGTCTTCTTCTAAAGCGCAAGCATGAAGAACTATCGACAGCCACTTGCTGTCCGTTGGAGAGAGCCCAACGATGTTTTCTCGAATTGTGGTATTGCGGAGCCATGGTACCTGGTCGCAATACGCAAGAGACTCCTCCGTCTTGACCATCCCCTTTACTGGTACAAGCTCGCCTATGATAGCTCTCAAGAGTGATGACTTTCCGCATCCTACTCTGCCCACGAGCACATTCAGTGTCCCGGGTGAGATTTGGAGGTTCACTTCGGTGAGCAAAGAATCTCCGTCGGGCGTCTGAAAGCTGGCGTTCTGCATAGTGACGGCATCAACATCGACTACCTCTTTAGTGACAGCCTGCTCATCCAGCAGCAAGAACGCTTGGATTCTGCCACAACCCCCTAGAACACCTGAAATCTGCATCAAAGAGACGAGAATCATGACAAGTGGTTGAGTCACAACAGAAATAAGGGATAGTGATGTGAACGCTTCTGCGACACTCAAGCCTCCATCTGCTTTGGTCCAGTAAATTGCAGACATGATGACAACCACCGGAGTCAACTGAGCAGATATCATGGCTATACCGTTAGCGATGTATCGCAGTCATGGGGTGACTTACCAAGCGCATTGAAGTAGACGAGCAACCATCGGAACTTGGCAGATACTTTGAGCTCTTTGACCCTAAGGCCCTGTACCATGTTGAGAAAGAAATCTGTCAAGCCCATCATTTTGATACCCTTCATCTGATTGAGCATGCTTGATGTTTCACCAACTCGCTTCTGAACAGCTTCATTCCATTTCACTGTCGCTGGCTCCATAGCTGGAGAGAT
This sequence comes from Fusarium subglutinans, assembly GCF_013396075.1. Classification (NCBI taxonomy): domain Eukaryota; kingdom Fungi; phylum Ascomycota; class Sordariomycetes; order Hypocreales; family Nectriaceae; genus Fusarium; species Fusarium subglutinans. The sequence continues at coordinate 18,141 of NW_023502250.1, forward strand.
GACGCCGCTGAGGATTGTTGTGACTTAACTGTTAGCTTGATCTCACGCGTGATAGAGTACTCACTGACGGTTGGAACCAGCACAAGCAAGCTTGGCTTTCCGACTTGACGATAAAGCAGGTAAATCCCCACGGGAAGTTCAAGCATGTTTGCCCACATATCATGAACCGAGGCTCCGGCACCAACAATAGTCTCCACGTCCGCCGTCATGAGTGTAACAGGTGCAGAGTCCTTGATGGACGCGGTCTTGAGTTTGAGCGTCTTCTTGAATATCAACGACACCAATCCACCTCTATACATAGTCACCAACTGGAAGGACATATGTTTGTGCCAGGCGCCAGAAATAGCAAGACCGAGATAGATGAGGACAGTTGCTCCAATGAGCCCACTAGAAGTTTGGACCGACATTTCGTTTTCGCTGACCAGCACGATAACGGATTGAATGAGGAAGGGCTGCGCAAAGTTGAAGCCGCTGTGGAGGAGTCGAGGGATGATACCAGCGGCAAATTGCCACTTGTAGGCGAGGAAGGTGCTCCTCAAAAGACTGGGCTGGCCACTATTGCGGGCTATAACTGTTAGACAACGGCAATAAGATTCGGTGAATCCGTATTGTTGACTTACCCCGTTCCCATTGTTTCTCCAACAGCGCGGATACATGCTCTGTATCAAACTTTGAGTCTATCGCCTGGAGGTCTTGGGTCTCGAGAATCGTGCGATGACCTTGAAGGAAGAGTCCATTCAACCACCAGAAGAAACTCCTGTTGACCACTCCTGATGAGGTCTCGTGTATCTTTTTCTTTTCGCCGAGTAACGTTTTGGGCGTTTCCTCCAGGATCAATAGGACCGTCTTGATCGCAAACGAGGCAGTGAACACAGTCGCAATACTGTGCATCGATCGTATCCAAAAGGTTCGGACGAGGGAAATGTCGAGGATGATGGTGATGACAAGAAATGATCCGATCAACTTGGATGGCTTCCGGGAGTTTCGGTGTTCGACAAACGACAAAGCGGCAAGTGCAAATGATTCGATTAATCCAAGGACGGGTTCAGCGATGGCTGTCTTTGTCGAGTTTTGTCGGCACCAGAGGGCAAGTAAAGTGATTTGAAGGCTGGCATAAATTGCAATAATGACCTGAGTTGTTAGCACATGTAACAAAGAGAAGTGGTCGCTTACCATTTTTGCCCACAGCAAGCAACCAGATTTGGTGGCCTTCTCATGGTTCCAAAGTAAATAGAGTCTCAGCGGCACAAGCAAGATGAAAAGACCAGTCGGAAGGAGAGATAAAATACTTTGCTCAAAAAGAATTGTAAAGTCGAAAACGCCCGCTCGCTGCGGGCCAAAATAATTATCCGCATTCATGATATGAGTTAGTCATAACCTCGAGGAGTCGCATGTTGTCGCGTCCCTTCTGGTTATATACCATGAAGTTGAAGGAAGGTGCCCAGCGCTCCAAAGCACCAGAGAGGGTTTAGCGCGGAGTCATGATTGCTGATTGTGGGGCCATACGGGATACGGAGTACGCAGTACGCGCTGGAACTTGGTGCTGACCTACTAAGTTAGGTCGAACTTGGCTTGTCATGCGATCGATAGTACCATCAGCACGGCTCGTTTTAATGCCGGCCAGAGACTCCAGCAGTTTCCAAGGATCCTCGCCTGTGACGCCACAGTATTCCTGGTATTACGAAAGACCATCGCGTTTCTATAAACTCCATAACATCCGAGGATGGGAAAAACCGGCCCGCGAAACAAAAACTCAATCCTCTTTACAGGCCCATACCATATACTTCCAACAGTCCCCAGATCTGACCTGACGTATCAATATCTACCAGGCTACCATCAGTAATCAGTCTCTCGTCGTGTTTTACATCATCAAGAATAAGTCACCCTGAACAGGCTATAATTATTTGTTTAATTATAGTGTGTATCCTATTTCTTCAGAACGACATGATACATACTAGGCGATCCACCAATAACGACTTTACAATTCTCTCGTACAGCCTGGGCAACAGCACATGGTAAACAGCAATCGCCTTGATAAAGTTGAGGTACGCTCTCGGAACAGCAGAGAAACTGGGATTCTCTATTCCGATGCGTCAGCGTAACTCCAATCGCAGATCCTCCTGATGCCACTGGTTCCATTACAGAAGTAGCTTTGACAATCAAGTTGTCTTTATTTAGAGGGAAAGGTGTTGAAAGGTCGTGATCGCAACTGTCGGCTGGATTGAGACTCATCAGTCCCAAGTGTATGTCCCGAAAATTGACATCTGTCGTGCTGTTGCCCTGCTTGATCTGACATCGGAGTAGAAGCACCTGAGAGCTTTGCATCAAAGCTGGACGCAATGTCATAACAAGGCTGCTGTGTTCGCCAAGTCCTGATGGAACGGTTATCACCCCCTTGGCAATAGACCTTTTTGCTTTCGGTCTAGCCAGAGTTTTTGCTGCTTTGTTGCCTGGCTCCATTGTAATTATAAAGTCGTAACTGTCGGCCTGATAATGCAGCCTTCCATCGACTAATTCATACTGCACAACCCATGGACTAGAGATCTCAGGGGCCTCAAGAGTAGCAGGGTAAATAGTAGAAGCACCTAAGCTATTGCAAAATAGTAGTGGGGAAGCTTCGCCACGAAATACCTTTAATTTTCCACCAAGATAGAGAATACTCTCATGCAACCAACCCGGCCGGATACCCTTATATTTATGGTAACGACCCCCATTAAACTGTGACCAGATAACACAGATGAGATCTGGGTATTCATCATCTCCAATTTGTAATCTCAATCTCAATGAAGTGTTAAGACCGTGTTGTAGGAAGAGAAATAGTAGCGAATTTTGCGTTATCTGGGCTACATCCTTCCAAAGTCTAGACACTGGGCAATGTATCCATGATATAAAAGCGTTCGTATTGGTTTTCGGATGACAATACACGTCCCATATCTCTATAATCTTGCAGGAAGAGCAGATACAGTTCTGTAGAGGCAAAACCACTCGAATGGCATTCGTAAGTTGGTTAAATGCCTCTTCTGGGCACTTCAAAGTATCAGAAGGACGACATAGCACTTTCTCTAAGCGCTGGGGAATAGTTTGTCGATATGTGGGCCCTAAAATGACCCTCAATCCTTGGGTCGGGAGACGTTCTCCTGGGTGCCAAGTAGACTTCGAGTCTAGGCCTTCCGTAGTAGCCGCCATTGCTATAGATGCGACAAAGTTCGATATAGCAACTTTTAGAGGTTGAGATGAGTCTGCGCCGACCATAGAAAGGGAAAGGTCTAACTGGCTCGATAAGATGCCATCACATACAAAGCATAGTTCTTCGTTGTGTTTGTGCTGGCTCTCTGTGATGATATGACGTTTTAGGAACCCGGCTTTCTTAATTTCCAGCTTTGTTTCGAGATGAATTTGTGTTGAAGAGCCAACTTCAGTAGTGACCGAGAAGATAATGTTGTCCCTGAGTCCACTCATAAGGACTTCTCTGTTGATTCGCACTGAAACATCTTCAGGGCACATTGCAAGCGTCAAGGCCAATAGTGTTCCTACACATCTCGTTCCAGACACTTGTAGAACCAGACTCTCATCTCGAAGAGCACTGCAGACTCCGGATAAAAATTTGTTAAGATCTTCCTCTGTTGGTGTGTCGGCCAAGTCTCGTGGCACGTCTAAACCAGCTTCGAAAAAACATTGCCTCAGTCGAGTGACTTGCAGGGCCAAATGGTTTCCAAAACCTAGACATGCTGATTTGCGTTCTAGTAGCATGCAAACATCGCCCAATTGAGTTGGTGAGGACAACTGCCGATCTGCAGGTAAGATATCTTGACAAAGATCGTAGAGCAATAGCCCGCAACGACTTTTTGGGTAAAGGCTACCGAGGGCGCAGCATAGTAGGGCTGCAGTTTGCCCACCGGTAGTCTGACTCATGAAAGACGGGGTGTCGTCTTTTGCCCATCCAACCCAAGCGGAAAGCCTCTCAAGTCTAACACATGATGCTCTCGTCAGAAGGTCTGGAATCTTTGCTGCCCAAGGACCGTTGGATTGAAAGCAGGACCCGATTTGCTGAACCTGTATGACGGCATTGGGGTTGGCATTGTCAGCCGAAACGGCGCGAAGGAGTCCTTGGGCAAAGCCGATCGTGTTTAATGCGGCTCCTGGAATCCCTAAAATGTCAACCTGAGCCGCCACCCCTCCGTTGTCACCTGACATGGTAGTGATTTGAGTTATCTTGTCGACTTCTGTGCTTGGTAGAGGATATAAACAGCACTCCAAACTAGTGAGGTCCTAGTGCAATTAGAAAGATAAAGAGCAAAAGTGATTAGTAGATGAACGAATGGAGAAGGTAGCCTGGGGATGAGTTTGTTTTTGCAGACCGAGTGAAACTGCCTTGGCGGCCTCTATGCGCATAGTCTGCCTTGCATGATTCTTGGCTTGCTAAGCGCCCGTGTATGTCATTTCTTACCACTAATTGGCGAACTGCTGCAGTCAAAGTCGTACACCGGTGAGGATCTCGCCAATTATAGTGCATAGATAGGATGGAGGGTTGAAATTATTGCAGTGGTGGCTGGCTGGCCATTCAATTTTAGTGGCTGTACATAGGTACCTACAACTTATCAACGTCCCCATCAGGCATCCAGTGCGACCCCCCAGCACATCTAAACCCACCACTCTGCTTAATCCACTGAAATCCAACCGGACAAACTCCCATCTTCATCAACTTTGCCTTCCTCGCCTCGACCTTTTTCCGTTTCTCCTCCTCAGCCAGAATCCGACGAACAAGCTTTTCCCTCTCAGCATCGCTGGCATTCTGCTGCGCTTTTTTGAGACGGCGAAATTCTTTTTCGTCTTTGGCTTCTTGCTCTTTGTCCTTTTGGAGCTGTTCCCAAACTTCATCGCTTACCCCGGCGTCTCGGATGCCATGGGGAACGGTGACGGCTGGGAGTTCTTCTCCTGGCTCTTCCTCCTCCTTTTCTTCAGCGACTGTGGTGAAGTTGGTTGTCATTGTAGGTGGTGTGAATGTGGGTGTATCGGTGAGTGCTTTGGCGATCTCGCTCGCAGCAGTAGGCTTCTTGTCAGTCATTCGGCCTCGACGCTCCGCCACCATGTCATCCATAGTACTACGAATGAGCTCCTCAGTAAGGGTCAGGCTTCTGCAAGATAGATCAAACTTGTGAAACATCTTCTTGGCAAGTTCTTTGACATCTCTCGCATTTGCCCAGCTGTCCTGCTCCGACAGTTCCTTGAACTTGTTGGTCAGCTCCGCTAAAAATTCCTTCTCAGGACGCTCCAAGCACGACAGATCAACTGCTATCTTTCCCTTGAGCTTGGCTTTGCTAGCTTGCAATTGACTGGTTATCAGCTGAATGCAGCTAGCAGGAGTGAGAGGCTCAAAGTCAATGCTTTCTGGGAACCGACTAGACATTCCTGGGTTGATTCCCAGCAGCGTGTTGATGTCCTGTACGTAGCCAGCCAGAATGATGATAAGCTTTCCATGATACTTTGGCTTCGTGACGCAATCCACAAGCTCATCGACTGCCTCTCTGGCAAATGAACCCTCAGAAGCCAGTCGATACGCTTCATCAATAAAAAGAACCCGCCCTAAGGCTTTGTCCAGGAGCTGCTGTACCTTCGGCCCAGTATGTCCAACATACTGGCCAATGAGCTCGGTAGCAGAAACCTCGATGACTTCAGTACTGGCCAAAAAGCCCAGGTCATAGTATACTTGGCCCATCTTGCGAGCAGCAGTAGTCTTTCCTGTTCCAGGCGGGCCGCGGAATAGGAAGTTGAAGGGGATCTCCGGGTCAATCTCCAGTTGCTTGGCCTGACGCACGCGGGTCTGGTAACCTTGAAGGATCGATATCAGACGGTCACGCCCGACGTCGCCCTCAAACAATTTCTTGACGTCGGTATCACCTTTTTCAGCGCGATCGAAGTCTTCATCAAAGTCAATAGGCTCCAAGGTCCCGTGTCTCTTGACACGTCCAGAAGACACTCGCTTTTGATGGCTGGCCATAGCTCTTCCAAGTAGAATATCTATTTCACCCGCATTTCCAAAGTTTGGACGGTTTCGTGCACGGCGCAGGACGTCCAGTGCGACAACCTTTGCCTTGGTTGTTGCCTTGAAGCCTGACTTGCCCAGTTTGAGGTCCAGAATCTTTGCCAACGCAACATCGTCAAAGTCATCAAATACAAAGGCAGATGAGATGGGAAAGCGTCGGCTAAGGCCTGGATTGACGTTCTGGAACATCTCCTCCATCTGCTCCTTGTATCCAAGCAGGAGCACGCATCGATCTTCGCCTGGGACACTCTGAACCTCTGCAACGATGGTGTCGATAACAGACGCTTTGTACGGATCGACGACAGAGCCATTTACGCCTCCTCCTCCATAGAGTCCGTATGCTTCGTCAATCAAAAGAACCTTGCCTACGGTGGCGGCGAGGATGCCTTTGGTCTGAGCTTCTGACTGTCCAAGAGCGGCCCCGACGAAATCAGCTGGGTTCTTGGTAACGACCTCCCCGTTCGAAAGAAGTCCCAGATCTTTGAGGATCGCCCCGTAAAGCTTTGCGACAGTAGTCTTTCCAGTTCCAGGCGATCCCAAGAATACCTTGTTCAGCGAAAACTCTACTAGGGGCTGCTCCGCAAGCTCGCGCTCATAGTTCGTTCTCAAGGTATCCATGAGCACACCAAGTGCATCCTTGACTTCCTGCAAACCGATCAGGGACTTGAGCTCTCGATAAGCCTTGCTGCTCAGCAAAGCCTCGGAAGGCTCTGGTCCGATGATGTCTTCTTGGGTGAGGAGCAAATCATTTGGCTTCTTGCTGGCTCGGCGTTCCCTTCTGAGACGTGCTGCTTGCCGTTGGCTAATCTTCTGAAGGCAGTTTTCTATGGCGCGAGCATTACCGAAACCATTCTTTCCGCGGCCATGGCCAACTCGGCGTACAGCAATCCGGCAGAACAGTCCATCGACTCCTTGCTCGACAGACATTGTTCCATTGAACTTGCGATGGATCTGGAGTTGAAGAATCTGGAGGAGTTCTTTGTCGGTGTAGTCCTCGAACTTCATCTCAATGGGGAATCGACTGGGAATGCCGGGGTTGTGGGAGAAGAAGGACTCCATCTCCTTGCTGTATCCTGCCAAGACAAACACGACCTTTCCTCTCAGGTTCTCGACCTCTGCCAGCAGATAATCCAGGACAGCCTTGCCGCCGGGGCTATTGCCAGATGATAGCTGGTATGCTTCGTCGATGAAGACGCAGCCGCCACCATTGTTGTTGACATCCTCGATAAGCTTCTCACAGCCAGTGACACCCATATTGGCGAGTTTGGATCCAGTGACTTCTTTGAAGCAGCTTCCTGCAATCGCACCAACAGTCGTGAGGAACTCGGCATATATTCTAGCCACCGTTGTCTTGCCTGTAGAGAAGTTAGTCGAAGTTGTTCATTGTGCTGCTCGCCTCTGATACACTCACCTGTTCCTGGATTGCCGAGTAGCGAACAGCTCCATCTTTCATCTCCAAGAGAGAACCCTTGACGTATCTTGGTATCGACTGTCGACTTGATAGACAGTATCTGGTCTTTTACAGACTCCAGACCAATCATTCCCATCAGCTTATCCAAAGCAGCGTTGCGTGCACCTTCAACTTCTTTCATGTTCTTCCACTCCTTGGCTGCACTGGAGACAGGATCGAACTGAGGAGCAGTCTGAGGCGGTGGGCTGGTTTTCTGGGTCTCCTTCATCTTCTTCTTGTTGCTTTCAGCTTGTCGAAGAGACTCAAGTTCCTCCTTCTTCTGTTTGAGCTCATCCGCTTGCTTCTTCTCCTCAGACTCGTACTTCATAGTTCGACGGCGATGATCAATCTCATCCTCAATCGCTTGTAACTCCAAGCGATACTTGTCCTGAAGCTCTTGGCGTGTTCGTTCGAGTTCGAGGTCGCGTTTGATACGTCGCTGGTTGTCTTCGTACTCTTTCGTGCAAGTCGTGCAACTCTTTGACTTGTCTCCACATGGGACCTTGGTCTTATGGCCTTTGTCACATACTTTCTCGACTTTGGCATGACATTCAATCAAGGAGTGGTGCTGGACTCGATGGCAACGTCGCTGGCATTTGTGTTTGCCGCAGCTCAATGGGGCATCACTAGAGAGGTTAGAGATTTATAACAAACGCCCGAGACCAAAGGAAGGAAATAAAGGGAAAAGTGGGAGTTTGGACTTACCAGGGCTCGGCGCATCCTCCATCAGGACACTTCTTATCAAAGTCTTCCGGCAGCTTCAATAACATGGACGTTTCAGGGTGGCGCTCGCAATGGATAGGCACTCCATCAAATATAGAGTTGTTCAGCTTCAGCGCATCAAAATACTGCGTCCACATTTTACCGCCCTTCTTGCTCTTCATGAATGTCTCCATGTTGCCAAAGAGAATCATGCCGTTTCGGGCTCGCGATAGAAGGACAACGAGTCGTTCGCGAGCATGCAGGAAGCCGATGTCTCCCGATGCGTTGCTACGTGTTAGTGACACGATGACGATGTCGCATTCTTCTCCCTGGTAGTTATCTGTGTTGTCAGTATTGAGCTTACGGGTAGTCAGTTAACTCACCAATTGTTGACAGACGCAGCGGCTTCTTGTTCACTTTGGCTGCCGCCTGCGTGACCAGTCCTGCGCGCACCAGGTCATGGTTGTCGACATCATTCAGCCAAGGATCCATCTCCTTCCGAAGGGTCTCCTTCAAAAGGAACAATTGTCCCAGATATGGAGTGAGAACGACCATGTTCTCGGTCTTGTATCCGTTCTGCGATAAGTACCGGACCATTCGGAGAACCATCATGGCCTCATGGAGGTTCCTCTTGCTGGCTTTGGCCGTAGGGTCCCGGCGCTCAGCGACATCGTCCATGGTATCCTCCGGTCGTTCATGGTGCACAAATGTGACGCGACTCTTTAATCCTCGGATCGTCTGACGGTCGGAAGTCGACGGCATGTCTTTTAGTTCGGGATAAGCTAGCATGCGAGGGTATTGTGAGATGTCTGGGTGGCTGCGATGCTGCTCTTCAAGGGCTGTGAAATGGTGACCCTGAATAACAAGTCTTTCAAAAAGCGACACGTTCAGATCGTAGCCTTCGCCCTTCTCCTTTGTCAATAAGTAGTTGCCGACCTTTGGTCTGAGCTGCTTGTGATCTCCGATGAGAATGAGTTGCTTCACTGAGGCACTCATAGCCGTAATGATGTGTGCTTCGAGGATCTCACCCGCTTCTTCAACCAGAATGACGTCGGGATTGGCGGTTTCAATGACTGACTGGTACATCGCTGCAGCGGTTGTTGTGCACGCAATGATCTGTTTATCCTGGAGAACTCTTCGTCCACGCTCGTCAAGGATACTCTTAATCTCAGTTCTCACATCACTGAAACGCTTGCTTAGTTCAACGAACCGGGCACTCTGTTCCTCACGAACCATTTGAGACCACTCGTAATGGCATTGCCTTCTAACAGCCAGCGGCGCATTCCAGACGGTACGGGCTCTCAGGTCGAGAGATGCGCTGATGTGTCCGAGACGATTGACATCACCGCCGTTCAGCCAAAACTGGTAAACACCCGCCGGTTCCATTTCTTTGCCATCCGAACCAACTGTCTTGAATCCGTCATCTTCTGGCACCTGAAAAGCTTCCCATGCGATGCTGAAGTTTTCGGAAAGCTCCAGGTATTCCAGGATATCGGTCGGGTGAGCCTCTCGTGCAGCGAGCTTTTTGCTGCATTCTTGAAGCTCCAAGCTGAGACTGGTTTCATCGACGCGAAGGGAATTGAGGATGTTCTTCTCTTCCATCTTCAACCAGTACCTCTTTTGGCCGTCGTATTCTCTCAGAAGTGTTGGCTTGGTGGCTTCAGTACATTTGGAACCGAGGCGAACCATTTGATCTGAGCTGATGCCGATGTCCATCAGATCCTCCAAAAACTGGTCAAGGGCATGGTTCGTATAGCTCAGAACCAGAATACGCGACTTGCTCAATCGTAGGATGGTCAAAAGAATGAGTGCGCCCAAGAATGACTTTCCCGTACCAGGTGGGCCTTGAATGAGAGCCAGGTTGCTGCTGATGCCATGAATGAACGATCGCAGCTGCGCGCCCTGCAAATAGATGTCTTTCTTCAGCTTCAAACCTGGAGGCATCTTGACTTTGCGCCCCGAGTCCAAGGCAGCGCGGAGTTGGTGTGGCAAGGCATCCAATGATGTTGATCTTGGTCCATCCTGAGCAGGCTGTTCCACGTCAATCAATTGGGCTTCCAACGGAAACTCGGCGATGGTCTTCAATCGCTGGAGAATCGGCTCGTAGGCAAAAGTAGCAGTGTCTACGACGAAAAACTTGACATTGTCCTTGAAAGGACCCTGAAGCGCTTCTATCGCCTTCTTGAGACCTGAGGCGTCGCTAAACTTGATGCCGACGATGGGTGGTGTCTTGAGAAGATTGGCGACGTCTCTGACAATCGACCCGAATGCGATGATGGCGCCGTTGCAGCAGAGCGCACCAAAAGAGTCATGCTTCATAAAATTCTTTGATTCGTCTAGGAACGCCTTCTTCCCGCCTTTCGGCAGTTTATGCGGAAAAGTAATGCCCTGCTCGCACGAGACGTAGAGAGCATATGGCGGAATGTGCTTGGTGTCGATGTCATGGTCGGTATTGATCCCCACCAATCTCAGCTGCCCCAAAGCAACAGGACGACGTTTGCTCTTCTTCTGACTCATAGCGACTTGGAGATCTTCACGAAGCTCAGAGAGCATGTCCTCCCGAAGGAGACGGAAGAGCCAATCGCGGTAGTTCTGGCTTCGGGTCTCCATTGGCGTGTCAAACACCTCCCCCAGCCGCTGGAGATACGGAGGGTCGGCTGAGAGAAGCTCATCAGAGGTCGGATAGATTGATATATCACGGAAGTTGGCATGATCGTTGTCGTGACGTCCTCCAGGAGTGACTCCATTGGATGCAATTTCGGGCTGCGCAAAGATCTTGATGATCTTGTCGATACGGTACGCAAGCTTCCTCACTTCGGGCGAGTCTGATCTGAGAAGAGACTTGCTTTCCATCAATTCTTTGACTGCTGCCTTGTGGCAGTCGAAGCTGGTTTGATCCGAGACAATTTGTAGACACAGCCAGGCAAATGCTTCAAGCCCGACATTGTCGAGTTTGTCATTATAGTAAGCACCGACTGCAGCAGTCCAAAAGGTAGATGGCTCCAGAATAGCCGTCAGCATCTGGCGAAGAAATCCGCCATTGCTGAGAGCAGCGACACCCTCATCCGATAGCGTCAGGAGGAACGGCAAGGCCGTGGTGTTTATGAAGCTAAATGTCAGGTCGACGCGGACTACTCTCTCCAGCGCCGCGATACCGGCAGGGCTTGAGAGCAAGACCTCGACAAATTTGACAGGTGAGTTCTTGGTGCTGTAGATCTCACAAGCTTGTACAAACAACTTTGCGGAGTGTGCACTGGTGATTTGCTGTTCGCCTTTGATGACGGCCCAGAATGTCTTGATGAGCTTTGCTGCTCGAGAGCCAGATGCGTCTTGTACCAGAACCATGGCAGCGATAGCGACGACACTAGGGCAAGATGAAGACGAGATAAAGTTGTTGATGGGATTAAAACTGGGAGTATTGGAAGAATGTCATATCACTGAACAAGAGGGCGAGTGAATGCAGCTTCATTTGTATTGTGAATGAAGCTGTCTGTCTGTCTGTCTGCCTTGACCTGACCCAACCAGCATCGCCACGGCGGCCAACAGAATGCATGGGGCCGACAAAGCATCCCGTGTGATGCGACAATGAAAGCGGCATTTAATTCGCTGTCAATCAGGCTCTGAGTTGTTTTGGTCGGCCTCCCACAGCTCACGGCGGAGACGTCGACCAAGTTAACTCAGGTGCTGTGAAGCAAGGCTCCAATAAATGAGAAGATACCTAGACATATTCACGATAATTTAGACAAGCTTTATGCACTTTTCTCAAGGTTAATACCTTGTTTTCGATACCCTGACAGAGAGACGTGAATGAAGAATGCCTACTCTACACAGCCCAGCAGCGGTCGGGAAATGGGCCAACATTGTCACGACCAACAACGGATGGGCAAAGTGTAATTAATGCAGAAATTAGGCAGACACTGTGACATATTCCCATTGATTGTCTGGTAGGCCTCCTGGTGTTACACAGAGGAAGTGAATGGCATCTGAGGATATATTGAGTTGTCTGTCCCATCTTGCTCGTTCTCATCAGCCTCAATCACCCAGACCTTACTACATCATCCATAGCATATTATTATCACTCACATCTCATTCATAAAACTCACTTCATGATGTACGGACGCCGTCAAACAAGTTCGCGTGCATGGCGAGCATCCGCGCCTGTGACTTCATCACCAGCACCTCCACTCGGAGATGTAATTGAGCGCATCACTCAAGACAGCCTCAAGAGCGATGTAGACCACGTGGGGATTGAGAACGTCAAAGTAATCTCATCCTACAACTGGATCAGCTCATCTTCTCCCGAGATCATCATCCCAGGTACGTGAGTCACTCCAGAAAAACAGCCAATCTAACATGTACAGGTCAACCTCCAAGATGGACGCCTCCCAAGGGCCCGAACAAGCTGCCTGGTGACGCTGGCGAGTACTATCGCGATGTCAACGCAGCAGCTTACCCCAAACATCCTCTTGAGCCTGCAATTGTCTCTGTAATGAAGATGAATCCCAGCCCCATCCCGGTCAACATCGTTGCATGCGGGAGTACGATCGGGAACCTTTTGCGCTTTGCTCGAGGTGTTGATCTAGATCGCTCGTTTCGCATCCTCGTTGAGAAGGTCGGCGAAACTATCCATCTCATTCGCAGAGAGAATTCGCCTCGTGAGAAGATTGAGGGCGTGCGAGGCTTCGGGCATACATTTCCAGAGGCGTACACTACGTGGGACTCTTCGGTCAAGCGCTCGACCTCCCATCAGCGAATCCTTTCATATCAATTCGGCGGTCTTGATCTCATGGTCCGATTCGAAGGCGATGGGTACATTTCGTCCAGTCCTGTCGCAAAGACCGTCAAGGGACACGCTTTTGACGATTTGGAAAGCCTCAGCATCACTGAATCGCTGTCAAACGGTCCTGGCAAGCTCAAAGTGTCAGATGGAGGCGAATCTGCCCCCCAAAGCAGCATCTTCGACTTGAAGACGCGATCAATCATGGCTCGTGAAAAAGATCATCTCGGCGACCAACTTCCACGCTTGTGGGTCGCTCAAGTCACGCAATTCCTCCTCGCCTACCACGAAAGAGGTCTCTTCAGAGACTCCAACATTGAGATCAAGAATGTCAAGGCCGACATCACCGAGTGGCAGGATCTCAACCAGCCATCGCTCAAGCGTCTCGCTGCACTCCTGCGCCTCATTATCGACAAGGCCCACGCGTCAAAGGACGGTAAGTTGGAGATCGTATGGTCTAACGGCGGTTCACTCGAGATTCGCAAACAGCTGTCGGATGCAGGTGACGTCTTGTCTGAACCTGTCAGGAAGCAATGGGAGGCTTGGTTGGGGAGTGAGAACAAGGATCCGGAGGACTCGGAGCGCGAGGAAGAGTTGATGGCGGCGCAATCGGATAGTGACAGTGACAGCGATTATGCTGCGTGTGATCAAGAGTGCGGATATTGCGGAAAGTGTATATACTGAGGAGTGGCTGGTGGGATGAGAATGTCATGATGTACCTGGCGAGTACTTGATGTTGACAGACAGACCCTTCAGTAGCCATTCTTACCGAAATACCGAGTTACAGATCGTCAACTGGATAAGGGACCTTCCAGATGAGACAAGGGATGCTGACAGGCGTCAATCATGGTATCACCCTTGCTCAACCCTTGAAATCGATACGTCCATACCCTACAGATCACATCACTCGTGCCACGCAATTGTCTCAAATGGCGCACATGTACGTTTCACCAGCGCGGATCGCAATGAATGAAGATCACAGCAAGAAATAGCACTGCCTCATGGAAAATATGGATCATCCAATACTGGCGCGCGCCAAATCGGGCCACGCTCAGAATTCCGGGGAAGTCTGAGCCAGAAGAGTCCACAGGCATATTAGCGCATGAATCCCCAAGGCCAAGCTTTTTCTTGGTGTCAGACGAGAGATCGGCAAGTGGAAAAGCTTCTCTATCGTCGTCGTACCCTTCAATGTAACAGACCACACAGTATCCGGATTGGAAAACCAATGTCTTGCGTGCTTTTTTTCCCCTCCTCCCGTGAAGCATTACGCAAGCTCGTTGGTGGGAATGGTCTGGATGTCTGCCCCCCGTATATAGTGGAGCGGTTCAAGAATGAGGGGGCGAGGCCCTTTTTAGGCGACACACAGTTCTAACTATTCCTAACGAGGCTGGAGGTTGGGGTTTTTCTAGAACGAAGATAACGATAGAGTCGAACCTGGTCGATCACTTACCTGCCCTGCGGCTCTTACATACTGTACTTTTGAAGCGGGGTTCAACAGGGCACGCGAGGGTAACGTGAGAAGGGAAAAGGTGTGAGGATGGTGATGGGTTGGACGGGCCGACACTGCTGTTAAGATCAGCAGTGGGTGGTATTGACGGACAGAGAGAGAAGGAGAAGGAGAAAGAGTCAAAAATGGTGGTGTCGACTATTCCAACGACGAACCTTTTTAGTAAGGTTAGTTTATGGAGAATGGTATGCTTAAAGAAGCTTTCAGAGTTTTCGTCTCTCCCTTAGTTCAAGTCGCGGTCAACTTGGGGACAACATGTTGCATGGCATCTTGGTTGATTTGACGGATGATCAATGAATTATAGCGGTCTATATACATACTTCGTAGCATTCGATAACTTATCATTTATCCTTGTCGTTAAGCTCCAGATAAAGGAACAAACGGCGTAGGTTCCATTTCGCTATCTCGTGGTGGGGATCACCAACTTGGCTTTCCCAGCCGGAGACAGTTCCCGTAGTTAGTGTAGCGGTACCGCAGGCTATTGGCGCCGTTGTCTCAGGGGCCATAGGAGACACGGGCCACCAAGACGCCAGTACGTGGTTACAGATTTGATCCGTACTCGTATCAGGATTGGATCCATTTCGCTCAGGTTCGCTCCGACTACAGACTCACGTACGCCGTCTTATAGCGATTGTCCGTCCTATTTTCAGAAACTCTGACTGTACAATACGTCAGCGCGATACAGTCACCGTGTCATCTCTACACGATGCTCCAGATCGTATGGTCCACAGATCAATTTTCTAGCCGCGCCATGGCCGAAGCGCCCAGCCCAGCCAGTCCAGTCCAGCCAAGCCAGCAGTCAAGTGCCCGCCGTAGGTTATAATCTAAAATTGCCTCGACCAAATCTTGGGGTCGATTTCGCCTCAGCATTTCATTTCTCATGCCATTCTTGGCTTTCCCATCGCCTGCCCATGGCACCACGTCTCTCCTTGTCAGACGTGATCAGGATTCCACAGACTCAATAGTAAACGTCACCTGTAATTGCTGTTTCAATAATTCGCTTTGTTTGCTCGGGCGCTGTTTCATAAAAATGAATGCAATTCCTGAGACTTTTTTCGGTCCCCACTGAGTTGAGTTCACTGCCCTCTGCAGGGCGATAAGATAAGCTAAACTACTGCAACGCACTGTAGCTTGGGAACTTTCAGGGGGCTTTCCCTTAAAGCTCGGGGCTGGGCTCCCCAACCTCACCTCCACACCACTACAAGCACCCCTGAAGACGGCTCACTCCCAACGGGCTTGAGGTCGCATCACCAGAACCAGTCAAGGATTGGTTTGGTTTGGATTCCGTCAAGACCTTCAAGGTCGTGTCCTTTTCCATCATACGCCCCAACTGTTCGCCACCCCAGCATCCCATCCCTCTTCTACCCCTTGTTCGTCCTCTGTAATCATTCATTACCCCGTCTCTCGCTCTCAAGAACTCTTTCTTTTACTTCTACAACCTGCCTCTGTCCCTCGTTATACTTTTCAAAGCATAGTAGCGACGGCGCCAGACGACCCCGCGAATAACTATCGGACTGGATCCGACATCACGATACCGAACGAGTCAATATGAATTTCACAAAGAAGATTGACCGAGCCTTCCAATGGGCCGGTGAGAAGATGGGTGGTGAAGCCCGGACGGCTCATTCTGACGAGTTCAAGAATCTCGAGACTGAAATGGCCCTCCGACAAGACGGTTTGTTCCCCGTGGATCATTAACTTTTCGACGGCTAACGATCCCAGGCATGGAGCGCATGCAACGGTCTATGAGCGGCTACGTTAAATGGTTGTCCCAACGCAATGAGCTTTTGGATAACAAGGAGCGCGGCACTCCCATGGCGGCTCTTGGCCGTACAATGGCTACCCACGGCGAGGATTTCGAGCAAGAATCCGAGTTCGGAAACTGCCTGCTGTCCTTGGGTCGCGCCAACGAGCGCATTGGTGGCATCCAAGATTCCTACGTGGACTGCGCCAATGCCACTTGGTTGGACAACCTCGAGAGGAGTCTGGCAATGATGCGAGAGTACCAGGTATGTCAATCGATTGCTTTATGATACGCCCGCTAACAACAGTAGAACGCCCGCAAGAAGCTTGAGAACCGCCGTCTCGCCTACGACGCCAGCACCAACAAGCTGCAAAAGGCCCGCCGTGACGATTTCCGCATCGAGGAAGAAGTTCGCATGAACAAGGCCAAATTCGAAGAGACCAGCGAAGATGTCCTTCGTCGTATGCAGGACATCAAGGAATCCGAGGTGGACAACATTACATCCCTGACCCAATTTCTCGACGCTGAGCTCGATTACCATGAGCGCTGCGCCGAAGAGTTGCGCCGTGTTCGTCAGAACTGGGCTGGAGCTTCGTCTTCGCCTACCAGTGCTCCCAAGATCGGTCGAAGCCGATCAAACACCGCTCGTTCTTGGCAAGAGCCTCGCCATCAGGCGGTCTACGAGGAGCCAGAGGCCGGACAAGAATCGGCTCGCATTCCCACCCGTTCCCCTGGAAGCCGTCTTGCGCCTCCCCCTCCCCAACCTCCACGACCCCCGATTGGACGCGCCTCAACATTTGAAGGCCGCTCCTCATCTACAGCTACACCACTAGCCAATCTCAGAGTTCCAGGTGCTCCTCTTGCTCGCGTTGCTACTGACAGCGGTTCATACGGACGCCATGACGATGTGTTCTCTGACGATGTTTCAACGAGCAGAAGCGGCAGCCCAGACTGGGAACATCGCGCTGCCAGCCCTGCAACTAGCTATGGAAGTCTAAGCCGAAGCACAAGCGGCCTGGCTCTTGGAAAGAAGCCACCGCCTCCCCCGCCCAACCGGGCCAAGAAGCCTCCGCCTCCTCCTCCTACAAGAAGGGAGAACTTGGGATATTGATGGATTTTATGAGTCAATTGGTAAATCTGGTATCTGGCTGGCGTTTGGATTTGATTTGGACAATAGAGTCTGTACGCGAATGCGTCTGTAATTGATGAATTGAGCTTGAGTTCATTTGGTAGGCAAATTCACAATTGAGCTTGAATGTGAGGCTATTTTAATGAGGTGCGGTCCCTGGCGATCACTTCGATAAGATAAGGTCACGTGACACCCAAAACAAGTGGAAGGCAGCTCCATCGCAGCATCTGTGTTCCGCATCATCTTTCACAACAACAAAATGGCGACAGAAGACGAGCGCTACAGGCAGTCGAGCCAATATCGGCTCTGGTCGTTCACGCCGGCGAACCTACAAGAACTGCGCGCAAAAACAAACTCCCTCGCTCGAGAACAGATCGCTCCTCGACTTGCGACAGATCCTCCGCCCGATTTCCTCACCCCCGATGAAGAGATACGCCTCGTCAAGTTCTTCACCGTCGAGCTTATTCGCGCGGCTTCATTCTGCGAGCTTCCTACTGAGATTCGAGCGACGGCCGCCATCTTTCTGCGACGATTCTACGTGACCAACTCTGTCATGACATACCCTGCGACCGACCTCCTCAAAACATCACTCTTCTTCGGATGCAAGGCTGAAGGTTTCTTCTACAAGCTAAATGCCTTTTCGGAAAAGTTCCCAGCCACAACAGGCGAGCAGATTCTAGCGGGAGAGTTTCTTCTCTGTCAGGGAATCCGCTTTGCTTTTGATGTGCGACATCCGTTCAGAGCACTCGAGGGTGCCATCTTGGAGTTAAGAAGGAGGCTACCGGACGAAGAAACGCGAATCAACAAGGCGCATGCCCGCGCGCGAGACATTCTCAAGTTCAGTCCTCTGGTAACAGACGCATATTTCCACTATGCGCCGAGTCAAATCATGATGGCGGCGCTTTCCATGGTAGATCATGGACTGCTCGACACTTTGATCCCGACTCCTGGTCAAGGCGCGAACGCTAGTCAGGAATCAGCATTTGCAAACATGCGAGACAAGATTCTAGGAGCTGTAGACGGCTGCCGCAAGATGCTTGAAGAGGAACCTCCCGAGAGAATGACAGAGTATTGGGGAACGGTACGTTTGCAGCTTGTTGCCCGAACCATACTGACAGGAGTAGCCCGAGATTGTCAAAGCGATGAAACCACTCCGAAAGAAGCTGCAGAAGTGTCGTGATCCCGATCGAGCGAACCTGGTTAATCTTCAGCGAGCGAGACGAGAACAAGTTATGAACAAAGAGAAGAAGGCAGCAGCCAACGAGGACGGCACAGTATTTGGGGATGATCTCCGAGAGACAAAGAGAGTGAAACTGGAAAACGCCGATCCGTTTGGACCTCCTCTCTGAGTTGCCCAGTCAATTGGTGAACAATCCTTTCGCCCAACGCCCAAACCAATCGGCATCTGCCAACAATCTTGCCAAACTCTGCGACAGTCTGGACTCTGTACCATGTCCGGCCATTTTTCACCGATGCATGAGCTGATCAACATCCCTTCTTACCCCGGGCGTTGCATTGGCCGATTCACAGTCAAGGGAGCTCTTCATCACCCTATGAAACAGCTGGAATTCAACGCTAGCAGTGCCGAGCGCCTTGGCAGCGTCTTCAATTGAGTGAGAATCAGTCAAAACAAAAGGTCGGCCGTGCTGAAAACTG
Organism: Fusarium subglutinans; assembly: GCF_013396075.1. Taxonomy (NCBI): domain Eukaryota; kingdom Fungi; phylum Ascomycota; class Sordariomycetes; order Hypocreales; family Nectriaceae; genus Fusarium; species Fusarium subglutinans. The sequence continues at coordinate 37,149 of NW_023502250.1, forward strand.
AGCTGTTCTGTTGGGCGATGCCTTAATAAATATCTATGACGATATCACGATACCCGATCGGCTGTGGAGTGTGGGGATCCGGGCTGAGGAAGCTTGCAGCCTAGTCCGAATTGACTCCAAGCCCAATGAGATTTTCCGGATATTACCAGCGGGAGAATGAAGCTATTGAAACTCTGTAGGTTGTCTGTTACGCGGTTCGCCTTGAACCGATACACCAAACAGGCTTTTTTCTCAGGTTCAGGTTCGATACGAGGCAGGACTAGTTACAGTAGCAAATGGAAATCTCTCGCCTTGTCCAATTGAATGCACGTCTCTTCCATGGTGCGACTCCAAACTGCAACTCCCGGAGGCACAGCTTCCCCGGCTTTCGGCACACGGCAAGCCACGACAGAGCAGAGTCTCTTCACCCTTGACCTCGTCTCAGACCAAGAGCCTTGGCGTGGGCTGAGTAGCACTTCACCATTCTGGCCATTGATGACGCCTGAGCTCTTGGTCTATGTCATTGACTCTGTTTTGAGTCTGGTCTCGCGAGGGGGGGCTCGTGCTGGGCGAAGCTTTACCAATTGGCCAGGATGCTGCCGCGAGCTTGTGTCTCGAGGAGTTCTTAAGCTGTGTGTTCCCCCCGTGTTTTGGTCTCGGGTTCGTGTTGTTTATCCAAGATTAACTCTGTCTAGTCGATCATCAAAATGAAGCTGCAGTCTCTTGTCACCCTCGCCCTCTCGGGCTACGCTACCGCCCAGAGCCGTGTCAATCTCACTGCTGCTCTTGCCTCTGAGAACTCTACCCTCTCTGAGCTCAGCGGTATGTTGTTATTGTATCTCATCTGTCGATGCAAGCTGACCGTGTAGGCCTTCTTGGTGCCCAGCCCAGTCTTCTCAGAGACCTTGGCCGTCTCAGGAATGTCACCATCTTGGCCCCAAGCAACGATGCCATCAAGGAGCTCCTCAATGACACCGCTGTCGCCCGCATGGTCGCGAATGACCCCAGCTCCATCGCTGCTATCCTCCAGTACCACGTTCTCAACGGCACCTACTATGCCAGCAACATCAGCGACACTGCCGCTTTTGTCCCCACGCTCCTCAACAACGCGACATATGCCAATGTCACCGGTGGACAGCGTGTCGAGGCCATGGCCATGGGCGACACCGTCAGCTTCTACAGTGGTTTCCGCCAACAGTCCAACGTCACCAAGGCTGTAAGTCATCCAATTGATCAATCATACCACTCACTAACACGCTCAGGACCTCAACTTCACTGGTGGTGTCATTCACATCATCAACAAGGTCCTTGCCGTTCCCAAGAACCTTTCTGACACGGCCATTGCCGCCAATCTCTCCGCCGTTGCTGGCGCTCTCATGGAGTCAAAGCTCGTCACAAACCTCACCAATGAGAAGAATGTCACTATCTTTGCTCCTAGCAACAGCGCCTTTGCCAACATTGGTTCTGTCCTCTCCAACTTGAGCGAGTCTGATCTTGAGAGCATTCTCAAGTACCACGTTGTCAACAACACTCTTGGCTACAGCTCCACCCTCAAGAACGGTTCCCTCACCACTTCTGAGGGTGAGAAGCTTAACATTGTCATCCACAACGGCACCGTCTTTGTCAACGAGGCCAAGGTCATTGTCCCTGATGTCCTCATCGCCAACGGTGTCGTTCATGTCATTGATGCGTAAGTCATTCCATCCGCTTTCACAAACCCAACTAACATCTTCAGTGTCCTCAACCCCGACAAGCCTTCTGCCACTGCCAACCCCACCGCCAGCACCCAGGAGGCCGCTTTCTCCGGCGCCAGCTCCGTCAGCGACATCCCCTTCACATCGGGAGTTCCCGAGAACACAAACACTGCTGCGGCCACTGGCCTGTCGCCTTCGACCTCCACTGAAGGCGCTGCCCAGGCCACTGCTGCCATTGCGCTCGGTGCCCTTTTCGGTGGTGCTGCCCTTGTCATGAACTTCTAAGCTTGGTCGGATTAATGGTTAATGGTTATGTAAATGGTATGGATTAATGGACGATAGTAATGAGGGATTGAATACATGATTTGACCCACGGCTTGTGCCTTGCAGTGAAAGTTTAATCGTCGATGCTTCCGAAGCCACGGCACATGCCACAAGCATGACTCGTTAAACCTCAGTAGCAGGCCCTTCGCCGTAGATAGGATCTTTCCGAAACCACTCGACGTTCTTAATAGCTTTCACCTTGCCCTCCTCGCCCTTCTTCCCATAGCACATGTCCCAATCGTAACCCTTTGGATAACTCCCCACCATCTCAAACCCGCCGTCCAGATCCTCCAACAGCCGATGCCCCACTCCCGCGGGCACAATAACAACATCGCCCGTTTCCACCACCGGCTCAACCCTCCCCTCATTGTCCTCGCCACCAAAGCATAAGCGGGCTCTGCCGTGGCTTATGCAGAGGACCTCGTGGGTTGTACTGTGGAAGTGTGTTTGGGAGTACATGGTGTAGCGCCACTGTGGTGTTACCACGTTGATTGAGGTTAGGTGCGCTTCGATGTTTGATGCGGTTATGGGGGGCTTGAAGGCGGCGTGGTAGTGAAGAAGGGGTTTTTGGTGGATGCTGCAATTGGGGATTAGGTTGTGAGATGGGATGAGATGCTTGGAGGCGCGAAGAGATGAGCGCGGTGTTAGAGACATTGTTACTGGTTCAACTGTAGTGTATTGAAGGTGTGTACTGGGCAATGCTGTGATGTTATTGAGCTGTTGATGTATGAAGCAACGATTCCACCTGACGTCACTATTCCATCTTTAGGGTAGGTCGATGAAGCAATCACCATCACATATTGACAAGCTCTCCAGCGTCTCAACTCACCCACACACAGTACACTCGATTATCGATCGATAACAGAACTCAATAATAAAATACGATACCTACCCGGGACCAAGCATTGGCGCTTCCCCACGATCGGGACCCACGTGGCGGCCCGGGGAGGCTTCCGGTATCGATCCGGCCAAGTCCGCTTTGTCCGGCTGGGCATAATCAACCTTGACGATACCTGTAGGCAATATTATAATTCCATGCTCACCGGAACTCATATATAACTAAGACGTCTCTATGGATAGTTTACGAGCCGCCTCTAAAGCAGGGGCCATGCCCCGAGCCTGACCAGAAGAATGGTATGGTGTCATTTCTTTCGTAAAGCAGTGGAATTTCCAGAAAAGCCACCATGATAGTTTGTAAAGAGAAACTATTCGTAACTTATGCCATTTCATGGAGCGCAAGATGCGATCGTAACGGATTCAATTCACGAACTCATAAAATACTACCTAGACAGCTCAAGAAACATGAGAGTCCCATAAGCCTGAAAATTCTTGAAAGAAGAGACAGGCCAGAAACCAAGTAATGAGGTCAGAAAAACGTTGCGGGTCGCTTGTCAAGAACGAAGCCCCAATATCCGCTATGTACGGGCAGTCCCCCTAGAGCGGAATCAGCATCGAAGTTATCTGAGAGGATGTGTTGAGGCCCTTGACATCTGTCAAAAGCTTGGACGAAAGCTATGAGCTCCCGACAGGATACTCGAGATTAGGCTGTATGTAATTAAGCTTAACGCAATGGAGGACAGTGCATAGTCTATGAGATTGGCTGGAATACGGTCATTAGGAACAGGGTGAGCTGGATGATAGCGGACTATCCCCCGGGTATCAATTCACTAGATTGACTATACGACGAATCGGAAAGCAGATTTGAAATATCCGCCTGGGTTTATCAATAAGTCCCTGTAAAGCTCGCAGATTCCCCGGCGACTATCGCTCGATTCTTGACGATGTCAAAGTCGAGCTTGGATCCTGTTATCCGGTACAGGAGGCATTAATCGCCTTCATGACTCAATCACTGGAACAGGTAACCTTATCGCTGCATTGAAACAACATAGTCATGTGCTGCATTGCGTCAATCCTCAATGCAACCAAACAACATCCAGACTTGCTAGATCTACTATCCGCGACGATATGCTTCTTACCCACCCGGACAAGATACTTCAGAAAGGAACAATCTGCGTATTTTCGAGGCCAAAGCTTTTCGGCAGGTCATTGAGCGTAGCTTTGAAGGTGGAATAACAGCGAACGCTCTGCGCAATGTGTCAACGCCACGCGAGATGCTTACCAGATCTGCTTCATGGCCACTGACAGACGCAGGGGTTTTGACCACATGGAACACCTGCAAGCAATCTAGAACACGTTGTCAAACAATCAGGGGTGAACAGTGCATCAGTCGAGGTTGCATTTCTAGCGATGGCAAGGGTGATATGCAAGTAACCCATGCCGATGGAGGCCTACAAAACATTAAAGCCAACAAACCACGGGCGAAGTAACATAATTATAGTCAAATGATAACTACTCAAGTGGAGAAGGGATTAATCATTGCCAAGTCAACTACTCCATCGATGACAGAACTCTTTCTGCCAGATTCGTTAGTGACCGTTGATGTAACAGCCCTAGGATCATGACTACCTAGCTACAAGGCTAGTGGTCTGGACAGGTCTTAGCTTCTATTTTCGATAGCTTCACCGAGGCGAGGATGGAAATGGATCACCTCCGCAAAACGCTACAATAGTACGAGAAACCTTGTTTCCCGAGAGCGAACCTATTCTGTTCAATCGTCCGAAGCTATTAAATTACATGTGAGAATAGACGGCGCTCGGGGCAATGTAATGTTTACTTGCTTCTCATGATAAGCTTTTGGAAATTTCCCTCGTCTTCGGTTGAATTGCCGCGTTGAGCTGAAACCTGGGGTAGGATCGGACCAAGCTAACCCGAGTTTTACCAGGCAGATTTGAGTTCTGATGAGGCACAAAAATTCAGGAATAAAGGGGGCGTCGTTTTGGTTACGGAACGATTCCGTGGCAGAAATCATGCATTTGGCTGACTCGAAGTCAAGAGTTGGTTATGCTGATCATTTCCATTCTCACATTTAGAACGAAATCTCGAGATGATCTTCGCCTACAGCCCAGCCAATCCTTGGCGCGACAGGGATCGGGCCGTTGGCACATGCCAAGCTGATTGACTAAAATCCAAGAGCCAAGGATCCTTTGCTCTAGACTAGAGACGACCTTCCAGAATTGGGGACCTCTTCCACGACTTGAAACTCCGGTCTCTTTCTGACCACGAAAAGGAGGCTACCGAAGCCGGCAGTCCCATGCCGATTAGTGATGTACCTGATATTTCAGCCCAAACTAAATTATGTACCAAGCCCAGTGACAATCCAAGTTACGAGATGCCCCAAACAAACCTGAGCCTGCGCCAATTAATACACTAAAGTTATTAGCCCCTACAGGGGACCGATGTGACGCTGTATCTGGAAGAATCCGGATCATCCATGTTTTAACTCCCTTCCAAATTGACGGGACGAACGCAGTGGGGTTGCGCTGATCCCTTGAGACGATGACTGTAAGGCCCAGGTTTAAGAGAGAGAACCCCTACTTCTGCCCCGAAGTCAAATCTGTTAAATATCCCTTGGGGTCCGCACACGCGGGTCGTCCTCCTTGTAAAACGCTTGTCGATCAATATGAAGTGGATTGTGCCTTTTCTGGTGGTCTTTGTGCCCCTGGTAGCGGCAGCGGATGCAACAAAAGAGTTGTTGACCAATCTGCCTGCCTGTGCAGTGAGTTTATCCATCAATTGGTCGGTGTGTGCTAACATTGCAGGCTCCTTGTTATGAAGATGCCATCAAAAAGTCGGACTGTAACTCGACCGATGTGAAATGCGTGTGCTCGACCCAAGTCATCATCCAGACTGCAGAGGCATGCGCTGCCCAAGCATGTCACGTCAGAGATAGTCTGAGTACGTCGACCCTTCTCTACCATCGCATCTCTCTAACATGAACAGCAACGCTCAACATGACATACACCTACTGCGAAGTCCCCGTGCGAAACAAGACCCCCATCTTCATCAACGTCACAATCGTCCTCGGCGTGATATCCGGCGTCGCGACCGCCCTGCGTCTCTGGTCCAAATTCTTCTTCACCAAGACCGAACTCGGCCTCGACGATCTCTTCATCGTGCTCACGCTCTTCATCGGCATGCCCTCCACAGCCATGAACATCCACGGAACCGCCGGGCACGGAGAAGGCCGCGATATCTGGACGCTAGAGTTTGACGACATAACAAAGTTTGGGTTTTACTTTTGGTTGCTCGAGGTATTCTACTTTGCGCAGGTTTCGCTGCTCAAGACGTCGTTGTTGTTCTTTTACCTGAGGATCTTTCCGGGGAATGCGCAAAAGTTACTCTGGGGGACTATTATTTTCAATAGTGTTTTTGGTGTCTTGTTTATGTTTTTGGCGGCGTTTCAGTGTACGCCTGTGAGCTACTTTTGGTTGAATTGGGATGGAGAGCACAAGGGAACATGGTATGTTGATAATTGTGATTGTCGGACTTGGCTAACAGTATCAGCATGAACTCAACTGCCATCGGCTGGGCCAATGCATCTATCAGTGTCGCTGTGGATGTATGGATGCTTGCAGTTCCAATGTGGTATCTCCGAAAACTCAAACTGCATTGGAAAAAGAAGATTGGTGTCGCTGCCATGTTTATCGTCGGAACTTTGTAAGTCATCCGCCAATTTCAACGAGCCCAGCTAACTTTTCAGTGTCACCGTCGTGAGCATCATTCGTCTGCAATTCCTCGTCGATCTCGGCTCATCTCACAACCCGACATATGACCAAACTGACATCTCCATCTGGTCAACAGTTGAAATCAACGTCGGTATCATCTGCGCATCCATGCCGGCTCTTCGAGTCATTCTCGTGCGTCTGTTCCCCTCTCTTGGAGGCTCATCCTACGATTCGAGCAAGTACAACAACTACGGAGAACATTACGGACGGAAATCACATATTATGAGTCGAAGTCGTGCTCGCGTGGAGTTGCCATCTCATACGGGTGACTCTATACATACGCCTGAGCATGGAGGTATTGAGTTGCAGAGGACGTTTCATGTGCAGTACAGTGAGAATGACGAGCAGAGTCTTGTTAATGGGGAGAGTAAGTTTAACAAGACGCAAGTTACGACTCAGATGAGATCCGAAAGTCCGAGCGATAGGTCTTTGTAGTACGATAGTTGATTGATACCTTTATAGCAAACTAATGAATACATTCTTAACATACTGTACATGTCATCTGATCTGACTTCTTGAAGAGCCTAGACCAAACACGTCATAGGGTCAATGCACACGATCAATCAAATGTACTGAAATGGCGTCTTTGTTGGTTGAGTCACAGCGATCTGAGGGTAACTTATCAGCTCAACCCATTTTGGCGATAGACTTTATCGTGCTTCACAAAGATGGTCATAGAAATGAAATCTACAGTTATGCGGATATTATTTGAGGAGAAGTTTGAAGCCCATTCCCTCAAACTCCTCGAATTTCATTCAACGGTAGCCCTGGTGATGTTAACGCACAAACGGCACTTCTGCGACTAGTTCGACGCCACTTTGCATTGTCTTGAGAATAATATCAGAATCAACCAAATTATGAGTGTAAACGAGCTATTGTTCTTTGTACAGCCAATCAAGATGCATAAATCCCTGTTGCTTTCTGGTCAGTTCAGCTCATGCTTGCAACGCATCGTATCTAAAGGGCACACTTTCACTTTTGTTTCCATCGAGGACAAGTCTGAAAGTAAACCAAACAACAAAAAACATTCAAAAAGTCAAAGGCAACATGGGCAGCTCTTGTATTGAGGGAGCGGCCATCACCATTCCGCCATTATCACAAATTTCACAGATCGACCATGACTGCAATGTGTTTCGGCAGTTTGAAACTCGCAGAGAATCCGCAAATGGCCACTTGAGGAAATATTTCGAGTATGTCGGACATGAAAAGATCCAAAAGGATCTTCCTGGACTTTACGCTAGACCCCTCAAGTCCCGGGGCTCAGAAGCAGATCAGAATGCACGACTCTCGCAAACTAACGCTATACATGATCTTGTGAAGCTCGACGACATTCTTGGACGGATCAAACAAGAGGAGCGGCCTTACATCAAGGCTGTATCTCCACTCGTCGTTGCATGGTATGTATCTTAGCCCTGTTAGGTTCATCGCTTACAAGTGTAGGACGGCATTTTGCCTCACCTTGCCATATGCCACCCCGCAAGGTGATCCATCTGTCTTTTTCAAGATTGGTGCTGTTACGGGAGCTTTCGTTATCGCTGCTCAGCTAGTTCGCAAGTTTCTGCAGTTGAGAAACATCACTCCTTTGCAGCACAAGGTGCGAGGACTGGTCCGGGCGTTCAAGAATGGAACAATACAGTACAGGGACTCGGAGGAGGTCTTGATTTCGTCGTTGAATTGGCTTCATTTAAATTCAAGGATTCGACTGTATCATTGTCATGAATGCTTCAGTTGGCCGCCGTCTCATGTGCTTAGATGTTCAGCCCTATGACCCATGCCCCTAAGATATGACAGTGCAGATGGCTTGGCAAGCATATATACTTGCTTGGCTTTCTGGCACATTTCTAAACACTGTCAACTTCCTCTTCTGGATCACTCGTAATTAAGCGACTTCCTTATTCATTCCGAAAGATCTTGTGCCGCGACCCTGCATCTGATCACGATCGATCGGATCCACTGCCAATTAGATACGCTTTAGGTAACTGGACCCGGAGTACATAGTAGGAGAGATTCAAAATCTTATTTCAAGTCTAGCTATGAAGTCCAAACTACTCCTCAGACTCGTTATCCTTGTCAAGCACATGGTTTGCCGGGCGCTCAGGTACAAGGAAAACGGCAAAGGATGTTGAAGGGAGAGAGATGCAGAACATGGCAAAGGCGACGATGAGGTTGGTGAGAGATGGGACCTTGGCAGCACCAACACCAAATGCCAAGCATGATCCAAGAGACTCGAAAGATCGGACTAAGCCGACAGCGAGAGTTAGGGTCTCCACGTCCTCGAAGAAAGTTCCGATAATCCAGTATACAAACATGTAGTGAGATTCATTCATGAATCTGATTTGTTAGCACTTGTTTTGCTAGTATAGCAGATGTAGACATACCGAAGAAGGACTTGGACAGCAAATCCACGACCGAAGCCAGGGAGGTCCCAATCGAGAGTCACAGCAGGATTGGCGTTACGATACTCCAACTCCATAGCAAATTGCCAACCAAACAGAGCAGTCATAGTAACAGCCAAGAACACCCAAGTAATCCTAGCAAGCTGAGGTCGGCTAAAATACTTGAGATCAAAGAACCAACCCCAGAAGATGTTGGCACCGGTAGCAGCAATACCCGAAGTCAACGACGCCAAAGCACGAGCTCGGACGGAAAAGTAGTTGACGAGATAAATTCCCAGGTACGTGCTGTTCCAGTTGAAACCAACGAGAATAGGAATCAAGAGGAAGAACTGCTTGCGCTTGATGAGAGCACCCCATCGTCTGCATTGTTCCTTGATACTCTTGTTGGTCTGGGTGTGAGGCAACTTGGAACCATCAGGGCGGATGACTTTGTTGGGAGGTGAGATGAGAAGGGCGAGAGGAAGACCGAGGCATTGGAGAGCGATGAGGACCAGATAAGTGGTGTATCCAACACGGCCTTTCTTTCCAGACTCGACATTGAGTGAGAGCTGAATGGAAGAGCCAATGAGTTGACCAAGCTCACGAAGGCCAAGCCAAATTCCAGCTACAAGGGTTAGCACAGTAACTTCACGATCAGCTCATACCACTTACTGAATTTTCCACGATCCTTGACATCGCCATATCCCAAAGCAATAGCACCCTCCGAAGCCCAAAGCGCAGAAGCAGCAATACCACAAGTAGCACCACCGAAGAGAACAAACCACTCAACACCATATCTGTTGTTGGTGTAGAGCGCTGCAGAATAGGGTGCGTATCCAAGGGTGCCGATAACAAGAACCCACTTCAGACCAATCTTATTGGCGAGGATACTGAAGATGGAACAACCAAAGACCATGATGCCAAAAGTGAGCGAGTTGGCGCCATTGACAAGGTATGGTTCCTGCTGACCACCGGCGCCGGTATCTACAATCGTCAGCGATGTAAAGTGAACAGATGGTAGACATACTGTTGAGGGCATTCCAGATTCCGGGTTGGGTGAAGGAGATGAGACCAACGATGATGACATTGAATAAAGGACTGCGATACCATCGTGTAAACCGAGATACGGGCTTAGACTGCTCGATGCTCTGTTCAGTGACATCCTTGACATCTTTATCGCTGCCCGATTCGATCACAGCGTTGGACGACATTTTGACACGGACTCAAAGATCTAGATCCAAAACTCAATTCAGAATATTTGCAGCCCTCACCTCTTATAAACCCCTCTCATATCGCCATTCTTTCACAAGATTTTCATCAATGGAGTATCAATTGTGGATTGAGAACAAGGTTAGTGCTCAACTCTTCCGAAACAGGCTAGAATCGCATGTTGCCCGACGATATAGTCAGTGGCCATTTCCACTTTTTGCGATTGTCCGTTCATTTCGTGCTTGACAGGGTCGATGGCGACATGATATCTGAGGTTCTCTGCCATCTGCAAGTAATATACCTTATCGATAACTGTATGCATAATCTGAATCATGATTCAGTGAAACCGTTGAAGATATACATGCATCTCCCGCTTGGCGAGTCAATATCGGAAGCTTAAATACTGACCAATCACGTATCTTTCCGACGACCTGACTCGAGTCTCAAGTCGGAAACGTCTCCGCCTCTCTAGTCCAACTCCCCCCATTCTCGCCCGTTACCCAACTTTGTTTCTCATCACCTCATCGACGCTTTCCCATCGTCGGTAACAGAACAACCTCCGACTTTTTTTTTTAAGTATCATGGCGGGGCGGAACTCTGATTCCCAGAGCCAGACATCTCCGCTCGAGTCTGGTGATTCGCCGCGTCCGAGACAAGCAGCCTGTCTCGTATGCCGCCGATCAAAGATCAAGTGCGACTGGAAACCTCACCAGGAACGATGCAGGAGATGCATACAGCTTGACTGCGAGTGCGTGCGTCCCGCTTATCATCCCGGACGGCAAAAGGGTATTAAAAAGTAAGCTTCCCCCGCATGTTGTCGTCTATAATGCTGACTTGTCAGTAAACGAACGGGGTTGGATAAGGCGCTGTATCAGATTGACCAGGCTGTCAAACGCGCGAGATCAGCGTCGCAGAAGAATCCCGAAGATGATAGGATTCTGAACCATTTGCAGGAATTGCTCAGCAATGCGAATACGCCTGAACACGCGACTACTCGTGGATACAGTGTCAGCGGTGATGGCGACGAAGATGCGTACTCGGAAGAAGAGGAGGAGCAAGACCCTGTAGCAATGCCTGATTTCATTCAGAGGACGCAACACAGTCTTGCCATCGACGATGCAGAGAATCCGCTGCAGCTTCTCGCAAGGGCATCGTATATCCAACCGTCGCCTGAGTCGCGACATGGCAATTCTCCAATACAGGCGCATACGGCTAGTACGCAGGGTCAAACGGAGGATGAAATTCAAGCATTCTTTGCGCCGGCGCAAGTCCACCTCGATGTGGGACCTGATGTCGATCCTGTCTCTCTGGGGCTTGTATCTGAGGAGGAAGCGGACAAGCTCTTCAACTTGTGAGTTTGTCACTCCGTGTTTGGCGCGTGCTAACCGCGTAGCTTTCATCGGAACCTTGCGCATACGAGATGGGGTCTTGACCCGAGGATATACACCGTTGAATTCACGCGTTCAAGATCAGCGTTTCTTTACACGTCTATTATGGCTGCCTCTGCGCTCTTCATGCCATCAGCAGCAGCTCTTTCAAAACGATTATCGAATCACTCTAGAACTCTTGCGCATAGGGTCATGGTGAATCGATACAGATCAGTTGAAATTGTTCTTGCGTTCATGGTCAATATCCCATGGATGTTTCCTGGTCAACATTCAACTGACGATGAGACTTGCACTTATATCTCGATCGCCAACACAGTTGCTACCGATTTATCACTTCACAAAAGTCTCATCTCACCGGAAATGGTCGGTTCAGGGTCTGGTATCGGTCTAGCAAGGGGTGACTGTCTCGACCCACGAGCTGCTCTCACAATGGATGGATTCCCTGAACTCGATCCATGGTCAGAAAAAGGAAGACTCTTTCTTCGAAACCGCGAACGATGCTGGCTTTCGTTGTTTGTACTTGAGCGAGGAATGTCTTTGGCCAGAGGACGACCGTTCTCAGTACCGATGACAAGATCTTTGAAAGATTGCGATAATTGGCATCGTTCTGAATATGCTGATCCTCTTGATGGTCATCTTGTTTCTATGGCGGTGCTGAGGAGGGATCTTGATGCGCTGTTTGCTACTGTTCGTGCTCTTTGCGATGGATCTCAGATGGCGTCTAGTGATGGATCGTTAATCGCGCAGTCGTACGTACGCCACCAAAATCAACGACAAAGCTAACAGTCCTAGAATTCAAGGGTCGATTGAACGATTCTTTGATCAGTGGTACACGGAATGGGGTGTATCAATCGGAAAAGGACCAGGTAAGATTTATGGCCGCCAGACAAGAAGCACGCTGACCATCAGACCGCCGACTTCCTCCTTATGTCGAGATTCTCGTCACACATACCCGATTATCTATCTACGGCGGAGTCATAAACCATCCAACAGCACCCCTCGAAGTCCGCCGTTTCTTCCACACAGCTGGTCTCTCATCCGCCCTCAACGTCATGCGAGCCGCAATCCAAGGCGAATCCCAACTCCAGTCCATGCCAAACAACACAGCCATTATGATTTCATTCGCAGCCTGCTTCGCCCTTACACTAAGCTCTTACGCAACCGGTGGATCAGCCCTAGCACCAAGCGTCCGTAACCTCATTGACGAAACAGCCACAGTTCTCGTAAGGATCGGAAAAGTCACGCGGCATCGTAATGGCCTTTCCATTAAGTATGGGAAATACCTCAAGCAGATCGTGAGAAGGGCGGCAACGGGTGATGGTATCTCAGACCCGAGAATGCCAATTGTCAATGAAGCACCTATTACGACTCCGACGTTTTTGGATCAGCAAGCGTTATGGCCAGAACCTTTGCAGTTCTCAGCAATGTCTGATGATCAGATCGTCCAGGCGTTGAATCAGCCAGGAAACGATTTTGAACCTTCATTTGGGGGCTTGTCCTGGGAGGATATGACGAATTTCGAATGGCTGTACTGGCCTGAAGTTGGTATATAAATGCTACACAAATCAACAAACAAGTTACTTGCTCAAATCAATCTTTCCAAAACCCAAGACGCGTCTCAACGCAGAGTCTGCTTCTCCGCTGCACTAATTTCAGCTAGCCAATCTATCGAAGTAAGCTGTCGAAGCTTCTCCATAAACACAAAAGTCAAAACAGTATGCGGTCTAGAAAGTCAGCTTCAGTCAACACGAGATGCGAGAAACGTACGTAAGCCTTAACCAAGCAGGTGTCCAGCCTCTCATAAGAAATCGTGGGCCTTCTTCGCGAAGACCCGTGCCTAGAACTTGTGCTAGGCCTTCTTTTCCAGCACTAGATTGCATTCTACTCTTGAGAACATCTGCGGGGGCACATAGAGTTGTCGCCATCGTTCCAGCGGCTAAAGATGAAATAGCATGTGTTTTTGTATCATCCCCAAAACCGTTGCTGACGAGGTATTGTTTGGCGGAGGCGTATCTGATTTGTTAGTCGAGCTACTCACAGAAGCAGCAAACTTACGTAGCGATCTGAGAGACATCTACAATTATCAGCAACGCTCACTTATGAAGAAGGAAACTCACTCATCAAAGTACTCCTAGCAATATTCGGAGCAATGCCCTTCCAGAACGCCCTCATCCCCTCTTCACTATAAACCCTCGCCAGCGCATCGAAGGCATGAGCATATCCGAATTGCTGCGCAGGCGCCTTTGCGCCATCTGCACACATGCGCACAAGGATAACTTCAGCTGGGTTGCCGACTAAACCAGCTACACCGCCAGCTACACCAGCGCAAGCGATGTTCTGCGCGACTGACAGCTTCTTGCCTGTGTATCCTCTCAGTTTATCCGAGAAGTAAGTGTGAAAGCCGAAACGGGCGGTTGAATAAGTTCCTTGACGGAGGATGGAAGCTGATAAGCCGTTCCAGAGCGATGGGATGCCTGTTCATTATTAATTAATGGGTGGAGGGTAGAAGTGATGGGGAGCTTACCATCTCGTGCGGCGAAGCGGTAGAGGACGTTGAGCATAGAGGCATTGCTTTTGAGGACTTGCATGCGACTATCTGGTTAGCTTGAAGATAGAAGTGGTGATTGAGAAACTTACTATTTCGTTTGATCCAGAGGATGAGCTTCACATGTTAGTCGAGCTCTCCATGGTTGAGGACAACATACTGAAGCAAACAGCCATGCAAGCTGCAGCACCACTACAAACAGTCAGCCACGCTCACACCCCTCGTAAAAAGACATACCCGAGCCAAAAAGGCTCCTTTTTCTTATCAGAGCTCATTTAATCAGTATTCTACTCCAACACATTGTGATCTACTCCTCTCAATCCCCTTCCATCTCATTGTTTTGTACACTTACACCAGCTCTCGGCATCCAAATCTAGTTCCGTCCGCTCGTCCATTTTGAACCCCGTAGAAAAAGCGGGGCCGTCACTCGGTCTCCAACTCTGACTCCCGCCCATCATCGTCATTGTTCACAAAAGCGTCAGTACATCCTCGGCAGGAGACACAATGTCAAACGAGAAACAAGCAGACATGTCCAAACTATCTACATCGCTGAAAGCGCTCATAAATGCGCCGTTTGCAAAGCCAGGGCCTCGTCCTGCGCCGACACAAGTGCAGGAGCTGTATGAGGCCATCGCAAATGATGCTGCGATCAGGAACCTCGGCCCAAAGTCGTGGTTAACAGTCTCTGTAAGTCTCGCACAATTGTCGCTCTAATTGACTATATATACTGACAATTTAGGCTGCTGCGACGTTTACACTTAATTCTCCAGACTCGTTACCCGTTCTTCATCGCGTCGCGTCCGCAAAAGATCCCAACTCCGCTGTGCAGAATGCCGAGTTCATCCGAGAAGTCGGCCTCAAGTGCATCAGCTTCAACGGCATCCCACGAACGATCAATTCCCTCAATGCATTCCACGCATCACTCCCCGAAGAAGTAACTTCCAAACTCTCCACAAAGCCAAGCCGACAACCGACATCGCAAAACATCGATGAGGCGTTGGCGCGCGGTCGTGGACTCTGGGATTCGATCTACAGGCCGTACGAAGATAAGCTCTTCGAGAAGCTGGCGCTTGCGCATCCCGATCTACCCGTTTATATCCTCAGCAGCCACTACTCTGCTCTTCTCTCCGACCCTCCTGCTTCGCAGCGCGATACGCTCGCTAGTCTTGGACGGGTTCATACCTCCATGATTGCTATTTCTTGTCTACGCGCGCAGACTGGTGTTGGGCCACAGGTTTTGTCGCATGTGTTTGGATTGAGAAAGGCGCTTGAGGATGGGACGTATAAGAATGATCATGATGGGGAGAGTGAAGAGGCTGTGCAGTATTTGGCTAGTGATGAGGGTGGACATTGGCTCTTGAATACGGTGGATAAGATTGTTGAGGCCATTGGGGGAAGCAGTTTTGCACCGGGTAGAGATTCGAAGCTGTGATAGACAAGAGACATATAATTGGATAATTGTATAATTGAGCGATTGAGTTCATGTGATGAAGCATTTGCAATGGTATAACCTCAAAATGGCTGTAGAGTTCAACGGCGAAGTAGCGCAACGTCGAGGCGCCCCCGCCACTTCAATTGGCCTGAACTATATACGAGAAAGAATATCTACATGCCTATCTAGGTCTGTCCCTGATAGAGAGCAGGACCCTTTCCATCAAAGAATGTCTCATCCAAGAGCGACAACAGCACCTTCTGACCAGCCCACTGCTCCTCAGCATTCGGCCGAATCTGCTCAGGTGGAAGAACAAAACCATTCTCACCAGTATCGCGCTGCTCAATAGTATACGAGAACTTGGCTCCTCCGACACTATAAACATGATCAGGAGCAGCGCCAGTAGTCACGTATAGAACAGCACCGCTAGGTCCAAAAGTATACGTCGTGTGGTCATCTGTGCTCTCGCGAATAGCCTCGCTGACAAGCGCAGCAGCCTTGGTCCACTTTCCAAGCTCAGGCGCGTAAAGATCCTCCTTGTATCCGAAGGGAGAGAGAATGTACTGTCCGTAGCTGTGCCAGTCGATGTACAGCGCAATACCAACGGTGTCGCGAAGCTGACGGACGAATTTATCGAGACCTTTGTTCTCTGGGGTGTCGGCCGGCTTCTCACCGCGATACACTTGGGAGCAGGGATCGGTGGAAGCACCGCGTTTATTGGAGTCCCAGCCAAATTCCCAGTTTCGGTTGATATCGCGACCGTAGCATGATTGGTTGGCTGCCGTGGCGGGAGGAGGTTGACGGTTCTTGCGCCAGAGACGATCAGCGGTGGTAGAGTAGACCTGATAATTAGTTCAATTGTCAATGTCAATGTGAGTGCAGAACTTACAAAGCCGTCGGGATTGACAAAGGGGAAGATGTAAAAGTCGTATTTGTTCAGATAAGTCTGGACATCTTCATCGCCGCTCTTGAAGCCCTTGACGAGTTGGAGGGTAATGTATTCAAGGGTCTAACGGTCAGCCACGAAAGTCAATGGGGTGACAATAAACTTACAGGACCAGAGATCCATTCACGGGCATGGACAGTTCCATGGTAAAGCACAGCAGGCTTTCCAGGACCATCATCACCCCAGAGATGAAGTCCGTAAATGTTCCTCTTCTGGTATGATTTGCCCGAGGACACCAGCTTTGAGTTGTTCGGGAACTGCGCCTGCAAGTCACGGAAGTAGTCGATGTGATCCTCATAGTTGTGAAACTCATCGAACCATGAATCATCATCTGCCTGACGCTTCCACTTCTTGCGAGACACGCTCTCGCCCGTGATTGAAGTACCGAGATTCTCATGGAGAGTGGTGTAGTCAAGCTTCAGGCTCTCAAAGGCGCTGATGTCATTGGGCGCGACGACAATGTCAACATGCTGATAGCCATGCTCCCACTCATCAAAGATCACCGGAGTGAGCTTCTCTTTGATGGCGGACTTGCCGTGGGTGTTTACACGAAAGACTTTATAGCCATCATAAGACTTGATCTCAGTCTTGGGTACAGCAAGTGCGCCCAAGGCGAGGATGAGGAGGGAAACGATTGAGTACCTCATGATTGATGCGTGTTGATTGAACTACCTGTAGACCAACACTGGCTGCTATATAGATGACCTCCTCATTCTTGGCGGCAGTAACATCGGGCAAACTTTTGAGCACCGCAGAAGATGATCAGCAAATTAAACAGGACCTTCCCCATCGGCACTGGCGGTCATCTTCGCTATAACAAGGTATCAATGGCGCAAGAAACCGTTCAACCCGCCCTGCCGATCGTCCCAAATAGACTCGTAACCTTAATCTATTCCCCGCTGCGGAGCCCAACTTTATTCCAAGCCACCAGGGTTCAATGACGAATCTGCAAAAGTTCCATTCACCATACAAAAGTCCATCCATGGATATTCATCATTACACAAAAGTGCAAGTACAGGACATCATTACACAAAAGTTCATTAATTTTTCTATGGTATCACTCCATCTGCTTCAAATCATCCACCACCGAAAAGTCCGCATCCGTCTTACTCCTAACCTCATCCACACTGACCCCCGGCGCAAGCTCTGTAAGCGTAAGAGTACCCTGCTCGCGATCTACCTCAAACACACACAGATCCGTGATGATGGTGCTTACCACACGTGCGCCTGTTAGTGGTAGTGTGCACTGCTGCTTGATCTTTGATGAGCCGTCCTTGGCACAGTGTTCGGTGGCGACGACGATCTTGGTGTTGTCGGGGTTGGCGACGAGATCCATTGCGCCGCCCATGCCTTTGAAGACTTTGCCGGGGATCATGTAGTTGGCTAAATCGCCGACGGCACTGACTTGAAGGGCCTGTGATTGTTAGGCAGTGAGATCAGAGGGGTTTGGAGAACTTACGCCGAGGATTGAGACGTCGACGTGACCGCCGCGGATCATGCCGAATGACTCGGCGGAGTCAAAGACGGATGCGCCTGGGACTAGGGTGACTGTTTCTTTACCAGCGTTGATGATATCACTAATTTGTTAGCGACGCTTCACAGAGGGATGATCAACGTACGGATCTACTTCATCCTTTGTAGGATAAGCACCCATTCCAAGAATACCGTTCTCAGACTGGATATGCACCGTCGAATCGGCAGGGAGGAAAGAAACAGCCAGCGTAGGAATACCAACACCCAAGTTGACATAGTAACCAGGCTTCAATTCCTTGGATGCCCGTCTAGCGATACGGTTTCGTCGTTCTTGCGCTTCATTCGTAGCCTTGGGTGGTCCATCAGATCCCTCCTCTCTCAACTTGAGAACCTCAATATTCTTCTCGGCGGTCGATGGGACGATTCGGTCGACAAAGATTCCGGGGAGGTCAACACCGTTGGGGTCGATTGCGCCAACTTCGACGATGTTTTCGGCTTCGACGATTGTGAGTTTCGCGGCCTTGGCCATGATGGGTCCAAATGCTTTTGTTGCGTATCTGATCTGTTAGCACGAATTGAGATGTCGATTTAGCAGACATACCGGAACACACAGTTTCCTTCCTTGTCGGCCTTCCAAGCTCGAATGATAGCGACATCGCCTTCAATCGCTGTCTCCATGAGGAACGTTCGGCCGTTGAACTCGCGTGTTTCTCGCTTTCGACCCTTTTCCACAACAGCGCCCGACTTGTCCAGTCGCACGGGGATTTCTCCATCCTGCAAAAGAGTATCTAACTTGTTAGCTTTGCTTTATCAATAGACGTGCAACGTACGAGCTGCAGTTGGTGTGAAGAACGCAGGAATGCCAGCGCCAGCAGCACGAATGCGCTCCGCTAGAGTTCCCTGGGGACAAAGCTCAATGGCCAATTCGCCCGTCAGGTACTTCTTCTCCAACACCTTGTTGTTCCCAAGATATGATAGGATCAGGCGATCGACTTGACCAGCGCTTGTGAGCGTTGCCAAACCGCCTTTGCCTTCAACGCCAGCATTGTTCGACACAGCAGTAAGCGAATGGAGAGAATCGCGACCTCTTCTGTTCAGTGCGCCAATCAATGTATCCGCGACACCACAGAGCCCAAAGCCCGAACTCAACAGTGTTGAACCACTCTTGATATCCGCGACCGCAGCGTCCGCATCTTTAAAGAGCTTCGATCCTCCCCGCACCGCCAACGCAGGCCTTGTTGTGCTGAATTGGCGCGCTGTGAAGCTGCTTCCCCATGTGAGAGGTCTCGCCCGTAGTCTAAATAGCTTCGACATGATTGCTGTGATGTTTTGTCTGGTGTAGTCATGATTGCGACTGTGATATGTTTAAAGAAGAGTATCGGGGGTAGTTGTGGTTCCGAGGCTGCGGCGATCGGGGGCAGAAGTAGGACCGGAGAGACGTCATTTTTCGGCGGGAGAACTGGCACCGATGAGCTTGAGCGGGTCGGACCTGAATCGGTATGTCCTTAAGATCGGGTTTCGGATGTGAGGAAGAGTTGGATCTGGATGAATGTGATATTCTCAGTCGATTGGAGCGCGGTGTTTGGTGTGTTGCTCGTGACTGTTTGAAGCCACCGGATCATAGTTGATCCCATACAGATGAAACAATACAGGGTACCCAGGCAGAGATTCTCAGTGAAGTCATCGCTACGCCCACTCTGGAGCTCTACAGACCTTCAGTTCGGTACTTACTCTTAGTCATAGCTCAATTAAATGCAGCATCACGGTTAATTGTGGGACATGAAGATCATCCAGTGAAGTCAATTGTTTGAACAAGCAGCAATTTGGGTATTAATCTAGTCTAAGGACGCTGACATCTCAAAGCAATTACAATTATTTGTGAATAGGCTCCCGATGGAAGCGGTTAGACTCCCAGCCATCAATCTCATCAACATGAACCTCGCGAACAAGCTTATAACCACCAATTTTGGGAAGAATGATAGCCCAGATGAGCCAGTAGAAAGCACCAGCAACCAAGATGGCGATACCTACAACGCAGTGGATGTAGTAAGGCATGCTCTTGTACTGGTTCTGGCTGGGGTCGTCGGGAGCAATAAATGGTGCGATCACCAGGTACATATTGCTAAGAAGGAAGAAGACAGTGACGGGGAGGGTTGCCTTGATCGGGGGGTTCCAGTTGTACTTGGCGCCGTGCAGGTAGAGATGCACAAGACCGCCAGCGACAAAGGTGTTGACAATCGCAAGAGGATAAGAGATGAGGCTGATTGGTTAGCGACGTTGACAAACAGAGTTAGGGCAGATACATACTTGAGGATAAAGTTGTAGGCATCTCCAGGAGGAGGAGCCAGAATGACGATCACGCAAATGACCCAGTGCTCAAAGAGACCCGCGAGAGGAGCGTTGAAAGGTCGGTTGCTAGCCCAAAGACGAGAGAAAGGCAGAATACCCTCGCGACCGAGTTCCTGAACAAGGCGACCCTGAGAGAAGATGACACTGAGGACGTTTCCGAAGGCAGAGAGAGCGACAAAGACGGACATGGCGCGCTCAGCAGCAGGGCCCATGACATTGCGGAATAGAGAAGCAGCGACAAGACGCTCAGAAGCAATGATCTCAGCCTTGGAGACGGCGGCGAAGTAGGCGATGTTGACGAGGATGTAGATGATCGAGACAGAGATGATGGCAGTAGGAGCAGCGATCTTGAGGGTTCGCACGGGGTTGCGGGTTTCGCTGAGGGCGTAGTTGGCATTGCTGTAACCGACAAAACTCCAGATGACATTGTACAGAGCAGTGACAACACCGTAGGCGCTGCCGGTAGTGCCCTCAAAGGCATTGCTGAAGTTGTTGGGCTTCTCGTCAGTCTTGAGATGACCACCAAGAGCGACAAAACCGCAGATGATCATGATGAAGACGATGATGAGCTTGATGATACCGAGAACATTCTGAAGACGAAGACCCCATTTAAGAGCAGTTCCGTGGATGATGAACGCAGTTGTGATACAAGCCAGACCAATACCTCGCTGGTTCCAACGGTCAACCTCCTTGTTGGCAGCATGCAGGATGTACTCTCCAAACACAACAGAGTTACCAGAAGCCCAGCCCATGAGAATGATGTACGAAGCGTAGATGCCAGTGACGAGGAACTTGGGCTTGCGGTAGATGAACTCGAGATAGTTCTTCTCACCACCGTTCTTGGGGATACCGGTTCCCCATTCGAGGTAGACGGCTGTACCAGCGGCGGCGATGATGGAACCGACGACCCAGATGATGAGGGCTAGACCTGGACTGCCGAGGAGAGCGAGGATAGAGCCGGGCGTGGCAAAGATACCAGTTCCAATGACACGGTTGAAGATGAGCATAGAGGCGCTCAGAACACCGATCTGGCGCTTGTTTTCGGCGGCAACATGAAGACGGCCTGTAAAGTTAGCAACGCTCTATGAACAGTTGTCATTGTAGACATACCCTCTTCACTGTCTGAACCGACATAGTTAGTCTTGTTCGCCTTGGGCTCAAGACCCTTGAGATCGTCGTTACTCATGATTCCGACTCTATACAAAAACCGAATATCTGATGAACCATCTCCAACAAAGGGGATCCCCCATCCCCTTTAATACTACCTCCCCCCATATCCTCATTCCCCATGGGAAGGCAAAAAAATAAGGAAAAGCTTAGGTGATCCACCCCAAAGTCTAGAAGGCCGCCAGAAACGGCACGATCCTTGAATCGTGCCATTCGGTGAGCCACCAATCATGACCGGGATGAAGCTCTTGGTGGGCAGCTAATGTGTCATGAAAATATCTGCTTGGTGTTTTTAGAGCGACTAGGACGATGACGCGATCTGAGGTGATCGCACGCTTATTTCCACACAGCCAATTAGATTTGGCCAAGATGCTCAGTTGGTCCACTCTGGGCATGGGTGAGAAAAAGTCTCCCCGGGCATCGCGCCGCTTGTATATGGATCCAGACTCGTGGGACTGCGGCTTGTTGAGGCTCAGTTTAGGTCTTTGTTTTAACTACCTTCCAGTTTCAGCTGTGGATATTGGCGTGCGAGGTTATACGATTGGAAGAGTGGGTGATTATGCATCAAGGAAGGGGTTGCTTGTCAAGAAAATTACATCCCACGCTCATCCATCGACTGTATGTAACAGGGAGCACCACCTCGTGTGACTCCCCGAGGCATTGCGTGATAAACACACATACTTCCAAAGACAGTTAAGCAATAATAATAAGCTCATTCCCTTTCAGCCTGTTCTTAACCCATAAGGTCGTACTCCCCGAAGATCCCTGCTTCAGCTTAGGCTTGCCACACGGGAGCTACGATAATATCACCATTGTTGCCTCAGACCACGTCAAGTAAGCTCACCTGCCTGATCTACAGTAGCTCGAACAAAAGTTCAAGAATGTTTTTATTATTTCTTGGCTTTGTGTAGTGAATCATAGAGCTATTGGTTTGCTTGTACTTGGGCTAACTTGTTGTTGGGTACTGGCCGATGACGTGCCCGGGCCAAGGGATTGTCCCTTAACTTAACATTTTTGCTCGCTTTCACACGCTTTGCACCGGGTTGCCTGCTAATTTCGGTTTGAAGGATGAAATATCTGAAAATTCAATTGCCTATTCTGTGTGTGTTGCCCGTAAATGTTGTTTGCCAAGATGATATGGAACTCAGATCATAGAGATGATCGTTTGCAATCCAGCCACGAGATGGAGTCATCGCCAAAGGAGTAAACACCGATCATAGATCGAGAACCACACGGTCAGCAGTTGGATAGTGTAAGACTTACATGATATCGTGTCCAATATTACCCATCTCCCCACTGGAGAGTACGATGGAGAACGTCACTACTCTACCCTTGACAATGCGGGTGGCGTTAGTTTGCCTGGCGGCTATTAACCTAGCTTGATCTGCCGGCTACTGATTCCGAAGGCGTTTAAGGTGCTTCTAGTGGAGGGCTTTTGCAATTCCTTTTCGCTGAGTGGTTGCATGTGTTCACGTCGCTTGACCTTACCCTGCAGCTGAGGTCTATTTTGACATACAGGAGAGCCCATCTATATTCTTCTGAGTCATAGAGTCATGTGGATCTTCAAATGACTAATCTTTGACATCAATTGGTTTGGTGATCACGTTTATGGTATAATATCTTTGGATTCCTAATGTATCAAAGAGCAGGCTCCCGACTCTCAGTCCACTACACTCAAGCCAATGCACAACAACGCCTAATTTGCCCACCTAAGTTCTCTGTGGCGACTTAAACAATTAATGTTAATATCATTTCGTTATTCCGCCCCCAAATTCATAAAGTCAATAGCATTTGTAATTTTGATAGTAATTACTCGCCCCAAAAACCTCTGTGTCAATTTTCAGCTGTCTAGTACGGACTTTCAATGCTTCATTTGGTTTATACACAGCTCGATAAAACAGATACACTTCTCGAGGAGCACTGAAGACTCTTATACTAGCCAGTATTAATTCCAAAAACTAACAAGAACACAAGGACTCATGAGTGGAGTGCTTGGCGGCTTGGCCCTTGAGATGTTGAGAACTAAACTATCCAAGAGCATAGCCTGCACTGAGGGCAAAGGCGATTTGAACCTATGGACCATAAAAGCTACTTCGACTGAGAGATACTAGACTTCTCTGAAAGATTGGCTCATATTCATGTAGACATCATACCAAGAGACAAAGAGCTCGTCATGAGCCCTGACTTCTGTCCCTTAAGTCACACCCATATATGCAGATGCAGTGATGTTCGCTGTTCAGTCGCACTTATGGGCCGTTATTGAAGCTAATATTGAAGATAGGAAATAGTCGAAAAGGGTCCATTGGCACTGGGTTGAGATGAAGCTGACTCAGACGTTTGGTGGGACACAGGAATGTCATCATGACATATAGGCAAGACTTAAGTGCCAACATTGTAACAACGGCACATGAAAAGATCTCATATACTGAGATGGTTCAGACTAATGTAGAGTTCTGGTACATGAGACTGTTTCACTATATGTTAGGAAGATACCGGATGACAAAAAGTATGTTGGTCTGCTGTTTGGTCTCATGATATGAGCATCAGCCACCACCTATCGCGGGTCAGCATAATAACTAATTCGACATTCAATCGCGATAAAAGAGTAGCTAGTAGATCAGAGAAGAAGTCCTTATACACGTCCGACATTGAGAAGTGTTTGCACCTTGGTTCCAAAGCCTTGTGTGGTGCCGAGCATGCCGAAACAGACCGTAGACTCTCCAATTGATCGCTATGCGTCACATCATGTCCATTGTTGACACATGCACCATTCACTAGGTATCAGCTATAGGACCGCCAATAAGAACAAGCAACCTTGCGAGTTGTCAATTGACAGGAACAGTGTGCTGTTGACGATGACGGCATAGTCATGACAAGCGGCATGGCCCGTAGCGGTCCAAATTAGATGCCGATCTCTTCAACGGTCGGTGAATCAGTCACACGAGCAGTTTGTAGGCATAAAAGATAACCTACAGAGCAGCTCTTTCACCCTGCAAACTCTCTTCATGTCTTTATCTGCAGCCGCATCAATTGCCGATAGGTAGGTATACAGTCAGCAACCGTGGTGGCTGATTGTGGCGCTACAGCCCCATATCAACGCGTTGCCGGTCAACGCGCCCACGCTCAGCTCAACTTGCGACCAGCATCTAACTACAGTGACGCAATACCACAACCGCTGAACACAACTCAACGCGAACAATCGCAAAGTCATCGCGACTATCGTGGTCTTCGCTGCTGAGTCATGGTATCACCCAACAAAGGTATTTCTCCTCATCGCATCTCGTTTCGTCCGCTCACAATCCAGATCCCTACGACTTTCCAGCTTCCCCGTTAAAGACCCGAGACGCTATGGCTGCAGAGAGCCCTTCCAAGGAAGATGGCTTGGCCCATCGCGAGAAGCCCGACACCACCAAGGCTTCTCCTGCGCTGAGAACCGGCACTCCTCGTGGAAATACTCCTCGAGGCGCAACCCCACGAACTTCATCCCGAGTTGGCACACCCAAGGCTGGCACTCCGCGCGGAACCCCCAAAGTCAGCACCCCTAAGACAGAAACCCCCGCGAAGAAATCTGCACCCGTCGTCCCTGATTCTCCTGCCGAACCTGCCGATAAGAGCACTGAGAAGGACGGTGACAAGCTCAATGGCGACGAAGTGAACGGTGTCGAAGTCAACGGCGCTGCGCCAAAACCCGCCAATCCCGGTTTTAAGGAAGATGTGGCCATTGACGAGTTCGTTGAGCACCGCGTCGACCCCGACAACTCGACCGTCGACATCAAAGTCAAGTGGGAAGGTGGCGAAACCACCTGGGAGTCAGAATGGAGTCTCCAAGAGCAGGTCCCCACGCTCGTCTACAAGTACTGGGAGAAGCTTGGAGGTCGAGAGGAGGCGACCCAGCTGGACGTCTACCACGTCTTCAAGATCCTCAAGTGCATCCCCGCCGTTGGCAGGAAGAAGACCACCTACCAAGTCCAGTGGGTCGGCTACAAGCAAAACGACTCTACCTTTGAGAACGAGGAGAAGCTGCGATTGATCGCGCCGGGTGAGCTGGAGAAGTTTGAGGCTAAGCAGTTGGCTAGCGGCGCTTCTGCTGAGAAGCGCAAGACTGCACGCGGACCTGGACGACCTCGCAAGAAGCCGCGATATGACGACTGAGGGACAATTGGCGAGGGTGGAGAAAACAGTTGGCGAAGCGGGTGAAGCAATTGAAGCGATTGTGGACTATTTACACTTTTTGACAAGGCGCACGCTTCGGCGAAGACAGCCAAAAGGACATGTAGAGAGTATCTGGGCGCACACGATGGATATGTATTTACTGGAACAAACATCACATTTAATCAGCCCTTGTGCCCTCCTCCTTGAGTAATGGGAAATGTCCGTGATCCTCCTTGAACGACATGAGGGAAAATTGCGCAATCACGAAAACCCAGTACAGGTTGTAGGCAAGCACAGATCCATACGTAGCGGAATTGTTCCATCCGACCACAGCATTCAGAATAGCCCAGCCTCCACCACCGTTGAGCTGAGGATTGCAGCACTGGATTGTCAGTAGGATTCCGCAAGGCTGAGGAGGCTACTCACGTTAACGTGCCAGATACTCCGGTCGATATCGTATGATCCAGGCCCATCTCCGAGTTCCGCGGCATCACCGCCGACAACCTTGTTCCACTGTTGTTGCTCAAAGAGCCAGATTGCGCGGGAGAACAGACCTGCTGCGACGAGGTAGAGAAGACATGTTGAGGCGACGAGGAAATATTGCAGTTTCGCAGACGAACCGCCCCTGACAAGTTAGACACGTTCGTCAATTGATCGACTGACTTACCGGTAGAGAGCATAGCCGACAAGGCCGCCCAGCATTAATCCCATGATGACGGGGAGAGGAACGGCAGAAGCGGGGGCAGAGAATGAGACACCAGCGACGAAAACGATGCCCTCGATACCTTCACGAAGAACAGTAATGAAGGGCAACACGAACATGGCGTACTTCTCAAAGAGATTAACCAACCACGCTCGCTTTCCTTGAGTCGTGACCGGTGTCTCAATCGCCTTTGCCAATTTCGCCCTCCATTTATCCTCCATCTTACCAACACGCAACAACGCACCGCCCATGATGGTGATGATGACAGCCGAAATGAGCGAAAACACTCCCTCGTAGTAATACTCATGATCAGCCCAGGTATCGTTACCAAGAATATAAAATATCCCAATAATTATACCAGAGCCGATGAGACACAGCGCAAGACCCAAGCCCGTTCCAAGCCAGACCTAAAGAATTCAGCCATTGTACTCTAAATTGACTCAGTTCAAAAGGTACCTGTGTGCGCAAGGTTTTGTAAATGCCAGCATCGCGCTGGGATCCATCGAGGGTCTGTTTCAGAAAGGCCAGCAGCACCGAGACGATGATAGCAGTCTCGAGGGTCTCGCGAAAGACGACAACGAAGACGGGCACGGAGAACAAATCGAGCATTTTGGGCGATTTTTGATGTTTCTGACGATGAAAGATCAGAAAGATCAGATAACAGAATTTCCGATAACCGCTGCTAAGCTCGACCGAGGTTGGGAACTAATGGGACTTGAGGGTCACACAATGTCCACAATTGATCGTATGACCGTCGAATCAAACCAAGCTAAGAAAAATTCTGTCCAAAGAGAAGCCCTAAATCTTAAATAACCGCGCATAACATGACATTTTTCTTTTCGTCCGACGTCGGATTATCTGATTGATAAGATCCACTTTCCCCCAATCCCTCCTCCAACAACCATCCAGGTCCCTAGTCAACATGAGGATCTCGCGGTTGGCTTTGTTGCCGGCGGCTTTGGCTGCGACGGTGTCTTATGACTTTTCTGTTGAGTGGGTTCGAGCAAACCCAGATGGTGCGTTTGAGAGGTCTACGATAGGGATTAATGGGGCGTGGCCGATACCGAGGATTGAGGCGAGTGTTGGGGATACGGTTTTGGTTAATGTGAGGAATAATCTGGGGAACCAGTCTACGAGTCTGCATTTTCATGGGCTTTTTATGAATGGTTCGAATCATATGGATGGGCCGTCGCAGGTTACGCAGTGTCCTATTCAGCCCGGGGAGTCGTTTCTCTACAACTTTACGGTATGTTCCTTGTCTCTGTACGAACTTCCAAAAATATACTGACTTGAAAGATCACTCAACCGGGCACATATTGGTATCATTCACACACTGAGAGTCAATACCCTGACGGCCTTCGAGGACCTCTCATCATTCACGACCCAAAGTCACCTTTCAAAGGAAAATACGACCAAGAACTTGTCATGACCATATCAGACTGGTATCACGATCAAATGCAGACGTTGATTCCTGAGTTTATGAGGAAAGGAAACCCAACTGGTGCAGAGCCTGTACCCCAAGCAGCTCTCATGAATGAAACTCAAGATCTCAAAGTACCTGTTCAAAAAGGCAAGACGTACTTTTTGAGATTGGCGAATATCGGTGCCTTTGCGGGACAGTATTTCTGGATCGAGGGACATAACATGACGATTGTTGAGGTTGATGGTGCCTACACGAAGCCGGCTCCAGCGAATATGGTTTATTTATCTGCTGGTCAGCGATGCAGTGTATTGGTCACAACGAGGGAGGATTCATCAGAAAACTTTCCCATCATTGCAAGCATGGATACTGTAAGTTTGTCACTCTTTGATTTACGTGGCTGACCGTTTAGGATCTCTTTGACGTTCTCCCCGATGATCTCAACTGGAATGTAACAGGATGGCTCGTATACAATGAAGAAAAGCCCCTTCCCAAGCCATCCGTCGTCTACGACTTTGATCCCTATGATGATATGGATCTTGTGCCGTACGATGAAATGGCAATACTTCCTGAACCAAGCAGAAGTATCGAGCTTGATGTCATCATGGATAACCTTCGAGACGGCGCAAACTATGCCTTCTTCAACAACATCACCTACCGAGCTCCCAAGGTTCCTACACTTTACACTGCGTTGACAAGTGGAAAGCAAGCGACGAATCCTCAGATATATGGAACGTATACGCATAGCTTTGTGTTGGAGAAGGATGAGATCGTGCAGTTGGTGATTAACAACCGAGATGATGGACGGCATCCGTTTCACTTGCATGGGCACCACTTTCAGGTG
The DNA here is from genome assembly GCF_013396075.1 of Fusarium subglutinans. NCBI lineage: Eukaryota > Fungi > Ascomycota > Sordariomycetes > Hypocreales > Nectriaceae > Fusarium > Fusarium subglutinans. Next base: position 65,774 of record NW_023502250.1, read on the forward strand.
TTGTATCGAAGTGATGACGACGCTGGTGACTTTGATGGATCGGTGGAGTTTGCGGAGACGCCGATGAGACGAGATACAGTCGTTGTGAACGGGAATGGCAATGTGGTGCTGAGATTCAAGGCTGATAACCCAGGTATGTCCCCCGATTGAGTGTTAAACGAAGCTAATCGTCAGGTGTCTGGCTTTTCCACTGCCATATCGAATGGCACGTCACGTCCGGATTGATCGCGACATTCGTTGAAGACCCCCTCGCCCTACAAGCTTCATTGAAACTCCCCAAGAACCACCTCGATGCATGCAAAGCGGGTAACATTCCCACCGCCGGTAACGCAGCTGGAAACACTGATCTTCTCGACCTCACGGGCGAAAACGTCCCTCCACCACGTCTTCCAGAAGGGTACGTCCCCCCCTTCCCTCACACGACAACACTAACAGTCACAGCTTTACGCTCAAAGGCATCCTCGCATTCGCATTCAGTACATTCATGGGTATTTTCGGTATCTACACAGTCGCATCCTACGGGATGAAGAAGGACAAAAAGACACCCGAGACAGCACCTCTCCTCGCAGACGAAGAGCCGCAACATTAGATTAGACAATAGATCGCTACCAACGCCTCACAACCCTCCCCGTAACAGCTCATTTCTGCTTGGGCGGAGCAGCTGGATACTTTGAAACCTCTCTCAAATGATCTGGCGTACCGAGTGCCTCCATTTCGCCACCGCGCTCCTTGAAGGCGACTTTGCGACCGCAGTTCTTGCAGAAATGGCTAATGTTTGGCGCGCAATGACATGCGTACGGGAAAATAACACCAAAAAGAGTCGTGAAGAAAAGAGCGGTTGCGTAGATACTACATCTCAATTAGATACCTCATATGTGATCAATTGGGGAGTAAGCGTACTGTGTCATTGAAGAAGCAGACTTCTTAACCTTTGTCTCGGCGCGACGCTGACAAAACGGACAATCCATCATATCAGCCTGGTCAGCCAGCAAATGCAACGGCGTGACAGTTTCTCCCGGGGGAACCTGTTGCGCTGGAATGGCCATGGACTGATGCCCCGCGTACTGCTGCTGCGCAAGAGCAGGGTGCTGTAGGATCGGTGGCGATTGTGTAGCGTCCCAGTTCAATGTACTTTCGGGCGCGGGAGAAACAGTCGAGACGGGACGATATTCGCTTGCGGGGGGAGGACTCATTTGCGCTGGGCTGGTGACGACTTCGGGGAGGTTCTCGTCGTCGACTTTTGGCTGTCTTGTTCACTGTCAGCGGCGCGTGAGATTTGGTGGAAGGGGGGTTTAGTGTAGCGTACTCAATTGCGATTTTCTCGTCTTGGGGTAATTCAGCGTTTGCTGTGTATTTTGGAGGCGAGATTACGTCCGCGTTTGTTGTTTCTGGCGATACGGTCGACATTTTGACGGGAGAGAACAAGGCTGTGAAGAATTGAGGCTGTGAGGATGAGATTTGGACTGAATTAAAAAGATGAGATGCTCGTATCCAAGAGTCCGAGAGAGGATTAAACAAGATACGTAAGCGGGGGAGACCCTGGTTCTTAGCTTGACCCTTTCGCGCGCTTTCGTTTCAGCTGCTGATCCCCGCCACTTTGACCGAAAATCATTTGATTAGCTCTGATCTTCTGTTGCTGTTTCTATTCTCGCTACTTCATCATCCGCATCGATTCGTGGCTTTGGGCAGAGAATTGGGAATCTTGCATAGAGAGTGCCAAGTTTTAGAGGCATCGCGAACCAAAAAAGGTCTGACCCGCCGAAAGATTGGCGATTGGCGGTTTGTTGCAGGGTTGTTGGAGGCTTAGTGCTTATCTTGCAGGGGTGATCACTGAGGGCATGATCGGCAAGCCCGGGATACTATGTTGTATGTTTGATTTTTACCGTTATCTTGCACAAAGTAGCATAATTCTAACCGTTTTTACTAGATTAGGCTCCGTTTACCTGAAAATCAGGGTACTAACCTAATTAAGGTTAGGTATCTGTTTTTCTTAATGTATCGAGCTAGTAGGGGCCGCTTAGGCTACCTATATAGGTAAGGTTGCTAAGAAATTCCTCCAATTTGCAGCTTTTAACAGGTTGGTATTCCGGCTGCAAAACGGCACAAATTTGGGTACCTCGAAGGATCAATGTACCCAAAAATCATCTACAGGTTGCCGGGGTTGGAAATGTGCAAAACTGGGCCCTGATATACCAAGATTTGCCACTCAGGTTTTCTTTTAATATTTATATATTTCTTAATAAAACTAAAAAATAAAATTAAAATATCTAATAAAATAGAAATTTATATACTATTTAATATAAGTATTTTTATATTTCGATAGTAAGGAAAATAAGAGAGATAATATAGATATATATATTCTGGATCTTGTACCAACGCTAACATTTCCAACCCCGGCAACCTGTACAACATACTATCCCGGGCTTGCCGATCATGGCCTGAGCTAGCGGAATCCCGTATCCGTCGGAGTTATCGATAATAGGAATGGTCAATTGACTTTCGACGAAACGTTGATGTTGACTTTATAGGCAGGGCTGAGTTGATTTTATCGATCTCGAACATACTCGACCGCTTCGGATCACAGAAGTATCGTCATAATAATCTTTTACTTTGTAGAGTAGTAAAAACTGTGGTTCACGACCTCGTATGTATCAACACCAGTTGCCTTGGGACTCTTGCATGTGGCTTTCAGCTCTGAGGCAGACTGTGGCATTCTTGACCAACAGCGTCCATCGGTTGTCACATGGAGGCTACTATTGGGCCAGTTTCGGTATCTTGTGTAACAAACAAAAGAAACCTGACCAAAGAAAATCAAGGACAGTTATGCAGTTGGACGCATGCCTTTCAAGAATGTGACTCTGGGGACGAGAATGTCCGACTGGGAAGAATAAGCAACGCAAAGAGCCACCAATTTTGTGAAAGGCCTTCACAGGTATTATTGTCTCTCAGATTCAATCTCTACCGACCAGTGCTACAATGGAAGGTTAAATACAAAAGGCCCCCAACTGGGCTCAGCATGCGGGTGTCTTCAAGACTCTCATTATTTCACAGATACTTGCACCATGGATGAAACTACGCGGCTGGAGTTGAAAAGCCTCATATCAGCGACTAGATCGCAGGTATCTGGAAATGCTTCAGTCCTACACCCAGCTGGTGTTGGAGAGTCGCTTCGATATTCTTCGCCGTCCTGGAGCAGGAGAGTAGGCTTAGCTGTGCTACTTATCCTCATCCCGATCGGATATTCAGGTAAGTTACATGAGTAAGAGAAGTACAGGCGCTCACTAGGCACCAGTCATCCTTGTCATGATGGCTTATTTGCATGGAAAGAAACAGAGCCCATTCGGCGACACGGTACTAGAAGTTCTAAGCGTTGCTTCCACCTTGTGGCCAATTTTGTTCGCTGCTGTCCTGGGACCATTGTTAAAATCCATTGCACTCTTCCGTGCTGAAAGAGGATCGAGGCTAGGCTCCCTAGAGTTCCTCTTGACCAGTCAGACCACGGCTTCTGCCCTGAAGAACATTCTCACGATGGGATGGATTGGTAGTTGGGCCATTGGCGTCATTGCAATATGGTCCCTGAGTCCTTTAGGAGGTCAAGCCGCACTCCGCTCATTGGGACTCCAGCAGAATCCTATTTCCACAAAGACGCCAGCAACTTACTACCTTGGGAATAATAGAAGTCAGGTCTACCAGTACTACCGCGCTGGGGCGAGCGTCTTCTTCGGAGCATCAGCTGGAGCATCGCTCATTTCAGATATGAGAACTATTCTTTCTACTTCGTTTTCGACTCAGGATATCCTTGTTTCGCACGCCAACACGAGTAGCCCACATTACAATGACACCATTGCTGACCTTGGGGGTAAGTGGGAAGCGTCTCGCAGTGGGCGCAGAGATTTGTGGCGAAATGTCCGCATTCCTTTTCTGGAACTCCTACCAGGATACGACGGCGAGGACCCTCATGCATGGGTGTCTGTTCCTGAAGATGAAATCGTCCCTTATGCTTCACTGATTGGACTCCCGATCCGAGGCGGCTCATTCGAAAGACCAGGAAACTCAAGCATGACAGTTCATTTCCATTATCAGACTCTTTCTTGCGGGAGTGCCTTCAATGGGAGCGAATGGGTCAGAAACGGTTCTGCGGCGCTCTGGTATCACAACACCAGGTCAAGCGTTCCTTTAAGGAACCAATACATGGGCGAAGCAGCACCTAATATGGGATACCCAAATATCTGGTTCGACTTCCCAAACACTTCCACGCTCACGGAGCACTTCACAGCAACATTCGACATGGAACCACAGTCAAAGTTGCAACTTGTGATGGGAGGTATATGCACTGACGCTGCATACAAAAATACGGAAATGCTCAGACTTTGCGACATCAGCACTTCGTATATCGACATGCAGATCGGCTGTACTAGAGCTACGGTCGATGCTGACCTCGTATGCCAGGCTAAACAGGCTAGGCACACGCCATCATACCCGATCAAGGGCAACTTGACAGCACTTTCAAGCTGGAGGCTAGCACCGGGAATTCTGCGAGAGCTACCATTCACGGGCGCAAGTCATCATGTCGAGGAGCCCAGCACGCTTGAGATGTATCTAAGGGACCCCCTTGGAGTCTTCCAGCGCATTCGCGGAGGATACATGGATGACCCGGAGACTACGAACAAGCTGGGATGCTTCGCTTCTCTCCCCGCGGAGATCATTGAACGCAGACTCGCAACTGTCCTCAACACGATCACCATGCCGACTTATGAAGTGAACGTGTTGACTGGTGGCAAGGGATTGTCACTCGATGGCGGACCAGTGCTCTGGCAGAATACCACTGCGACATGGGTGGAGTTTGACAGTGATATCTACAAGCTGAATAAGCCGTGGTTTATTACGACAATACTATCGACCGTAGTATTGATGATTTGTGCCGCTGCCAACATCGTTATTCGCCAGCGTATCAGAGCCCCCGATTTCCTGGATAGTGTTGCTGGGTTGACAAGAGATTCTCAATTCGTAGATGTCTCTCAAGAGGGAAGTGGGAAAAGTGGCTCTGACAGACTTGAAATGATCAGAGATGTCCAGGTTCGGATTTGTGATGTTTATCCAGAGCGAGAGATTGGGAAGATTGCTTTGACGACGGAACTAAACGGCCCAAAATTGAGATGGGAGCGGATCTATGCTTAGTTTCACGTGTACTGGCTATTTTACAATATTCTCGTTCTTCACTTTTGGAATATCCTGTGGATTGGAAACCGCGTTAGGTAAGTCACCTAAAGACCGCAGTCAGTACTTGGGATTATCAATGACGCTCAAGATATAAAGGCGCGTTGTTCATAGGTGAGGCGTGTGCCTAAGAGCTACAATCACCACCACAAGAGCTTAAAAACATACATGAGATAGCAGCATGCTCCCGGAAGACTTGGCCCTCTCACTTAACTGACATTGGGCATAATTGACTAACAAACCAAGTCTTGCACGACTGGCATGTCCACAACCAAAGTTCCTGGCTAAAGCATAAAGATCAGTAAGACATGCATACGGCCCGCTTCATCCGACTATGAATTTCCCGGAAAAGCTACCGACAGATTCATATAGCTGAAAGCCCTTGCCTATTGGAGCCCGCTCGAAAGTGCGACATACATTGCATTCACAGCATGTTCGTTGCTCCAGAAGAGGCAGCTCAGTCGTGACCGAGACTTGGTGAGTGCGACAAGAGAAAAGAGATAAGGGGAGTGATCGCTAACCCAATAGAATTGTTTCCAGATGGACTTCACATGAAGACTGCAGATTCAAGTCAAGCCCAGTCTTGGTTCTTTGCCTAAAGTGGCCATACAGAGACCAAGACCAGCTGCAGGCTCGACCCTGATGAGAAAACAACCATCAACCAATGGCCTTCGGGTCAGTAGATGCAAAACGCTTTAGGTCCTATTCACCGAGGAGGGGCATCGATGCACGAACGCGGGGTTGTGAGACATGATAGACTTGCCGAAGTTGAATTGGCGAATTACCTGAAAGTTTCACCATTGTGTTGCGCAAGCAATTGCTTATGGTGCCGCCAAGAGAGGGGCAAAGGACCGATTGAAGTCTGTAGTTGGAAGGGAGAGAGGAATGAGTGAACAGTCACTGTAGATGTCAGATGAGCCGCGTAGAAGATGAGAGAAGGCTCGATGTGTATAAATGCCCCAACCCTCATGTCGGCAGATAGCCAAACTCATCTTCATCAAACACTTCAGCTCGACAACTTACTCAAAAAACTATCATCATGCCTTCTGGTCTTCCCACTGCCCCCGATACTGAGATTGGCTTCCAGCCACCTCCCCCCTCCAAAGGCCCCCTCGACAAGATCCGCAAAGGTCTCGTCGGCATCATCCCCTTGCCTGAACTTGGCGAGAAACCTGTTATATACAACCCCGTCATCATCGTTCTCACAGGCTACCTTGAGACCGTCAAGCCTGGTGCTCTTGATGAAGCCGTCCACTCTGCATACCAGCAGATCCCCCAGTTCATGGACAAGCTGAACATCAGCGATGCCCGATCGTTCTTAGACTTTGCCAACGATCTTCTCAAATGGGTTCCTCACGAGAACTACGAGGGCAAGGATATTTACGATATTCTTTGCATGTTTTACTTCATCATCGACCAGCCTCCTCTGGCGAACCTTCAGACTTCCATCTCGCCTGATCAAGTTGGTCAGCCGCTCACTTGGCTCTCCTCATGGATAGTCGTGTATGCGCAGCTTATTGGGCTGTTCATGGACTCACCTGCCTCACTCACGAAAGAGTCTCTTGAGAGCTTCAGTCAAAAGAACTCTCCCAAGTACAACTATGACGAAGCTTTGGTCCCAGAGGGTGGTTTCCGTACCTTTAACCAGTTCTTCTCTCGCCATCTCAAACCTGGCATGCGACCTATTGCAGAGCCAGAGAACGATCGTGTCATCGTTTACCCAGCTGACTGCACGTATGACAATTCGGTCGCCAACCAGAACATTGTCAACATTGAGTCTGACGGGGTGATTATGATCAAGAACCTTCCCTGGACCATCTCATCTCTTCTCCAGGGAAGTGAGTACGCGGATGAGTTCCATGGTGGTGTCTGGATGCATGCCTTCCTCAACACCTTCAACTACCATCGCCAGCACGCTCCTGTTGCTGGTGAAGTTCTTGAAGCGAAGAACATTCAGGGTGCGGCTTACATGGAGGTCAACTCTAAATGTGAGCCCATGCGTGTTATGTGCGGTCCAGATGCTCCCGACACGCCTGGATATCAGTTCCTGCAGACCCGTGGCATGATCATCATCAACAACCCCGTTTTGGGCAAGGTTGCCGTTCTTCCTATCGGTATGGCCCAGGTTTCATCCGTCAAGATAACGATTCAGAAAGGTGATAGAGTGGAGAAGGGACAAGAGATTTCGTACTTCCAGTTTGGAGGATCGGATGTCATCTGTGTGTTCCAGCCCAAGGCGGGGCTACGGGTTGAGGATTTCGTTGCTTCGACTAACAACACGTACTCCAAGTATGGTACCGTCTTGGCGAGAGCTCCTCAGAAGTAATCAAAGGTTTCTGCCGTATACGGTTAAGATCATAACTATCTAGCCGAATAAACGAAACTGACGGGGGCCTTTCTGTTACCTTGGGATACTGAGGATACCTGAAATGAGGCCTGCTTCTCTGAGACATACATGCAGTTATGGCCTGTTTAAGCCCAATGGCAGAGTTTAATTAATCCCCAACGCTTTGTGAATGCAGATCTGGCCCATATTTTCTTAAGAGGCCATACTATTGCGAGATAGTTCATGGGTATTGAACAGGTTGGTCTTTCAGACATTGTCACTCATGATGCGTAAATTCCGACATTAACTTTGAGGAGAGATGTCCAAAAACAGCAAATTAGAATATTCTCATGCTTTCAATTCTTTAGTACATTCGGGATAGTTTTAGGACGTTGTTACGCAAATGTCTCTGCACCCCCGCACTCAAGCATCTTGCGAGACCTAAATTACCTCAAAAAGGCAACTTATGCGTTCTAGACCGACTGTTTCTGTGATCATTTCCTGCAAAGAGTTCCTGTGGCTAGCTGAAGACCACTAGTCCCCTGCAACTGAGTGGGTTGTCTTGGATGACGAATTCAACAGCTGCGATAGGCGGTTTGGCCGTGTATCAACTGATATATCAACTTCTTGAGGTCAAAGCGTAAGGTCATGAACAATTATTTATACAGAGAACTTTCTTTACTGAAAAACATCAAGTCTTCTCGTCAATTCAGTCTTGAGATTCATCATCATTTCTCACCATGGCCGATCCGTCCCACTTCACTGATCCCTTTTGGGAACCCCAGGATCAGATCCCTGTTGAACTTGACGCTCAACCCCAAATCAGCCCCTTCAAACCCGCCAATCTTCTATACTCAATCTCCTCTTCCTTGGAGACCACTCCCGTTGGGATTGAATTTGCCGTGGGAGGTCTCGGTACCATTGCCGCCAAAGCTGATTCTCCCACAGAAAGTGTTGTATTTACCATTCGCCCCGAAAAGCGAAAGGAACAGCCAACTCTGAGGCTTGAAATCACCAAGACTGACTGCGTTCTGTCAAAGAAGGACAAAGATGCTGACAAGTTTGTCGCATATAAAGAAAAACTCACTTTTCAATCCGATGAAGAGAGGAGCAAGTTTCACGACCTTGTCATGTTCCCGAAGGGAAAAACCTCAGCGTTGCTTGACACGTTGACTAAGAGGCCTACTTACTGGATCTCGGTTGATAGAAGCAACGCTCGCATCCGGTATGGCCAATCCCTGATCAACAATTCCATGACTTTCATGGAGATTCAGTTCGACAAGGAGAAAGCTGCTTGGATGGACAATCTCGTTTCCACCGAAGTTGAGCAAGACGGATCTCCGATTTCGAACAAAGAAATCAAGTACAAGCCGCAGCCTGTCACTGTTGATCTCCCTCCTGTTGTTATCCCCGAGTCGGAGATGACACTGGACATCCTGGAGAAAATGACAGCCATGACGTTTGCCAATCTGCCCAAGGCCTGTCAGAAGCTGTACCATAACATTTCCGGAGCCAAGATCACAGCGAGACCGGATTCGTTCCCGAAGCTTCCTGAAGCTATTGACGAGAGCTGCAGAGATGAGAACAAGTACTGCGGGGCCATTCTCAAGGCAAAGGACACCTTCAAAGATCCAACTGAGACCTATCTTCGCATCACGATTGGTGATAATCTGGTATGTCCGCAATTATTGGCTTTGACCGCAACTAACACTAGCAGGCCGATTCACCCGGAATTCCCTACGTCATGGAAATCTGGCCTCCAGGTCACAAGTCGCCTATTCATCAGCACGGCGACGCCTCAGCGGTCATCAGAGTCCTCTACGGAAAGATCCAAGTATCGTGGTTCGACAAGGTCGAGGAAGGAAGTAATCCACAACTTATTGGTAACCCAGTGATTCTTGAAGAAGGCAAAGTCACTTGGTTAGGCAAGGATCAGTATCAAGTCCATCAACTGGAAAACACCTCAAACACTGTCTGTATCACTCTTCAGTGCTATCAGTTTGACGATGATGATAGGGTTCACGATGAGGCGTTTTACTGGATGGATAACCAGGGGCATAGGAACAAGTTCATTCCGAATAGCGATAGTGCGTACGGGCTGTTCGTGCAGAAGGTCAAGGATGAGTGGGAGAAGTCACACCGAGCCTAGCATCTAGTAGTATAACTGTGTTCACTATCTGCACTACCGCCTACAATCTCCGCTCTCCCTGCTCTGTGAGAATTGGTCGTTATCTGCCTGCACAACAGCAGCCCTTATTTCTGTCCACTAAATGATCTTGCTGCGAAAGGTTTCGAAAGACTCGTTGCCTTCAGTGCCATCGCCTGGGGTGGTGACATGTCGCAGAGCAGCCATGTGGCAAGCGAGTAAGGCGTTGGTCTCAGTGGAAGCCAAAGTGTTGAGTGTAAACTTCTTCTTGTCCGCCTCCCTTGCATTCCAAGTCAGAGTCAGGTCAAAGCGGGCATAGATACGGTATCTGTCCCCATCAACCTTCTTCAAGAGATAGTCAGAGAAGTAGGCGCGGGAGATTCCCTGACCGTCTCCTAGCTCAGTCTTCATATTAACCAATCCGTCTGGACAGTCTTTGTACAGAGCTTTCTCTCTCACACTTGTCGGGGTTTTCCCCATTAGAACGCTCGGAGGGTCCAGGACGGCTGTTATCTTCAGAGTGTCTGAGTACACGTATTCATACGTGTCACCGAAGAAGCCCTTGGTGAGGCCAGAGTCAACTCCCCAGCAGGTGTTCCAGTTTGATGCTCCAGCCCCACTGGCGAAGTCCGTGACCTCTCCTGTAGCGTCTACCAGCTGGTATGCAGGAGTGGATGCTTTGTTGACCAAGTTACCGGTCTTGGCAGCATTGTCAACGACGAGCTGTCGAGTGATGAATTGGAGCCAGTAGAAGTCGTTATACTTTGCATCGTCCTGGAGAACTAGGGCGAAGCCGCCAAAGTCGTTGGTGGCCGTCTTGATCTTGCTGGCCAAGATGGCAGTACCAGTTCCATCAATGGCAGTTAGTCGAGCATTGATTGCATTTTCTGCTGGAAGTGGGTTTGAAACGTTCTGAGCGGCAAGTTCCACGAGCTTGGCTCCATAAGGCTCTGTCTGGTCAATACCCGTGTGCCGAGCCATGGCTAATACTTGATTGTATGTAGGAGTGATGTTATTGGCAGTGGATAAGCTGAAGGCGTGCAATTGAAGATTGACTGCGTTGGTTTGGACAAGATAAGCGAACTCTCTGGAACCGAGCCTCTATTTAACTTTCATGGAACAAGAACTGAAGGCATGTGATGATATACAGTCACATTTCTTCAGCTATGCGGCTTCACCGCCACCATTCAATAGCTGCCGGAGCTGAAAGCTGAGTAACCAATAATCAACGTTCAAAGTTATCAAAATGCCACTCTGGGGCTTACTTCAGCGGGGGGAACGTATCACGAGAGCCTTCTGATTGCCTAAAGGGACCAAAGCCAGGTCACATTCGTAAAAAATATTTACATAAGCGGTGTTCCGAATATGATTGATAATCTTGAGTTATCGATTGACTCTTTGAAGTCTGCTTGCGACTGTAGGAAACTCTGTGTCATTTCTTCGATTACTGTCAGTAAAGTAAGCGGTATCGTGGGAATGTTGAGTGAGTCAGTCCAGCTGATCCATTCATTTGGGAGGTTAAGAAAAGGGCCGAAATAGTGCTCTGCCCATGCCAGAACAGATGTCCCCTTTCGCAGTAGTCATGCTCGCATATCACTGTGCTACATGGAGCTCTGTTGCTCGGACTGATACAGAATCATCAGGTCCATTTGCCAACCTCTCCGTATGCTAAACAATCTACCGGAAAGCATGATGTTGAACAGGTCAAGTCAAGGTTCATGTGAGGATTGTGCGAGTATTTTCACCTATGGTTGAATTGCATGTGAAGCCTAACGGAATTGCTACATAGGACTGGGCCTTGATGCTGATAACTCATTCCTACTGACTAGGCAAGGATGTCATTTCGGGTGAGGAGTTGTTGATGATGGTGTCGATGATCTCAGGATGGAAGGTGTACCGAACCTCTCCATCCTGTCCAGGCATGGGTGCAATCTTGCGGCTGATACTGAGCTTCATTGTGTGATCTCTATCCAAGTCTCTAGGGTCAATGACCTTGCCGTCAATCTGGAATTCGTTCAGTCAGTCAAATTGTTTCATCTCAACAATAGCCAATGCTGCCACTTACGGTCTGAACGCGCCACTTCAAGTTATCGATGAGGAATCGCTCAACATCCTCTGGGGCCAGACTACCCAACTGCTGGATTTTGACGTAATCAAGTAGCAGAGACGTCATGGGAGTGGTGCTAGTAACAAGCTGGACTTGACGCTCCTGGTCTGCGCAGTTCTCGCAAATCTCGGAGCTGGAAGTAAAGATATGCGAAACTCCAACAAAGCCTGGGAGGGAAGACCATTCCATACCAGAATGGCCGTCAACATCACCAATGATGTAGAAAATGGTGTAAGATCCATTCAAAGCCATCCTGCGCAATTGTTAGTTAGGGCCGTTTGCCTTAAGAACTTGTCTGTGCTTACCTCTCGACAACGACATCGATGTACCACTCTTGGGAGAACTTGGAGGATGGGGTTGACGCTGCCAGAACACTTTGCTCCTTGCTTGGCTGGATTGGCGGCGGGATCAGAGGCCTGAATAGATCCTCAGAAGGCAAGCCAAGGAAGACTTGAGCTTTAGAGACGTCTAGAGGCTGCATGTCCTCTGGCGGTACCCCGATGTCTTCATTGACATCGAGTCTTCGGCTCCAGCCATATTTCCGCGTGAACTCATTACGAACTTGATCGCCTTTCCTTCCACCGGCAGTTTCAGAATACATGTATCCGAATGTATCAGTGTACTTGGCTGAATCAGAAGTCCAATACCTGTCTTCTTTGGCCGGTTTGATAGGCCACTTGCGGAATGGGTGAAGGCTTGCACCGCCCAAAGCTTGGAATTCCGTACCTGCCAACTCATTGAACCAATGCTTGTCGCCATCATCACTATTGGCAGCCTGCCAGATAGCGAGTATTCTATCAATTTGACTGTAGTCTTGTATCAGGAGACGAACTTGTTAGCTGCATCGCGAATGGTCTACTCACCAATGATGGATCCAAAAGATGGGATCAAACCCAGCCACAGGAACGCTGCCCATGTGTCCACCTCGAAGTTCATCCTTCGGGTCTCCTGCGAATCCACCGATGTGCCCGTGATAGGCATTATGAAACCCCTCGATCGATCCAGTGCTACTTCTCAGGGCTTTTATGGGATCAATGTTAGGGTCCATGACGCCGTCAGTCGAAAACGCTTTGAAGTTACTGTAGGCCTTATCCTCGATCAGGGCGAGACAGACACGCGTCTGATCCTCTCGAACTGAATTCAGAAGCCTGTTAAGGAGGATGGTATTTTCCGGCTCGGAGCCTCCGTGACGGCATGTTCGACTTTTGGCATCGCGTAGCTTGTTGAGCTAGTGTGGCGTAGACATGTCAGCAAGCCATCATCGTCGTTAAAACAAGAATAGACTCACATCGAGCTTAGAATACCTCCAGTCAATCCTGTCCGAGCCCTTCTTGTCAAATTCGAATTGGAAAAAAGGGTTGGGCATTTCAATTAGCTTGTTGTCAGGGAGACGCTTGACCATGACCCTCTTCTCCGTAAAGATCCTCGGGGCATGAAAGTCATATGGAGCTGTTGTTGTGGTGCCATCAACCACTCCTGGGAAGGTAACAGGCCCTCCTCTGGGGCGAAAATAGTCCCAGTACGGAAGTCGGAAATTCTTAGCAGCAGCCTTGTATTTCTGCTTATCTTCGTCTGACACTTCAGAAGACTCAGAAAATCGCTTGGCGATGTTATCGATTTGACGAAAGATGGTTTGCTAAACTCGGAGTGATCAGCAGAGTATTTCGTGGCGAGCCTGTCTTCTCACCTCAAGCATGGCAAGGTAAGGTCGATGCCACAGCGCGAAGGTTGGGGTGGAATGGGCGCAGTAGCCATCGCCATCTCTCGCGATATCACGCTTTGTCTTCCCACGGTCCTCTTCTCCAGCCCAGTCTTCGGCTGGCAGCCCATGTATACCTATTGCTAATTAGCAGTCGTTGGAGCAAGTGACTTGGTGTGAGACTTACCTGCAATCTGGTACCAAGACATGATATCATCCGAGGTGAAGGAATAGCCAGGGCCAGGTTTCCATGTTATTTCCTCCTTCTTCATGTCCTGAAGCTCCATCAAGGCGATGAGAAACAGATTGAAGGTGTCCGGCTGCGTCATCAACATAACGTCGATGTCAAGGCGCTCTCCTACACCTGCAACCTCATGGAGGCCGATTACAGCTCCCTCTTCATGAGCCTTGTTGATGTTGTCCATGATTTCGAAAGTTGATGTGTTCGAGATAGAGTGCCTCTGATGATCTTTGGGCTCTTAATGTCCTGGATGCTAAAAAGTAAACCATAAATTGAGGGCAATGCTGGCTTAATATACTTCGTTCTCCACTCCGGTAACGTACCAGCGAAAGACATGACAACATAAGTCCTACCATGCCCCTTCCGAGCGCTATTCCCTATCACAGGCGGCCGCCGTAGAAGCAGTCACATGCATTGAACTATTTCATGCAAACTAATGTCAATATATCGATCTCAGGTATGCGTCGAGTGCCCAGTAGGGCCTAGGCTAGCGCCGCTAGAGGCAACAGAAGCGCGGGTGGCGTTTTTGGCACCAGTAAGAAGCCCAGAGCAGGTGAATGGCGTTTCTTGTTACAGCTGAAGATAAACCCCAAAACATCGCATACACTTGTTTGAGGCTTCATACTATCGTATAGATTCATGGTGGCTTTTTCTTATCAGGTGCCGAGTCGACTGTCACACTGCATGCCAGCATTCTTTGGACCTTAGGCAATCCATTAATTTTCAGCTCTCTATACAGGACAGGTCACAACCCCTCATTTAAACTTCATTAGGCGCAGACTCAGCCAGCCTTTTTAAGCTTTGTCTTGGAGGCATGAACTCTCGCTTATTCAACCAGCCGATAGCCTTTAAAATCACGGTGCTGCATATATATGCCAAGATCACATACCAGCACCATCTGATCTGGGCCGGTCCATGCAAGAGGCGAGATATCACAAAACAAAGTCACGAGACGATACGGCCAAATATCAGTCAATAGATACTCCATACTGATTCGAAGCCGCCGGAGAAATGTGTCTCAGATTAGACTGTAAACTCAAACAATCTGTTCCGAGAAGATTCTCTGGAAGCCTGAAGCGATACCCGAGTGTACGAGCTGGGGAGGTTGCGGGATGCAAAGATGACTTACTGTTGAGCCGCAAGCCTCTGCTGACGATTCTTGGATACATTGAAGATACTTGTCAATGAGCACTGAAACAGAGAGTCTCACTGCTTGGACTGTATAGAAAAGGTGCTTATTAGCGACCATATCGTGGCTGCTGGATACACATAGCGACGTTGGGATTCAAGAACTTGAAGTCAGTTTATCCCCTGCTCGTTGAATCTATTTTAGTAAAATGACAGCCTCAGAGTGATTGGATCACTCAAAAAACCTAATTAGATGAATGCAGCCAAGTTTCACATAGCAGCGGCAGCAGACGTCAGAGATAGAGGGTAGTAAATTAGACTTAAGTCTTTACTACTGCATTATTGCTTAAAGAGTTATATTATAGTATACATATAAAGACAGAAATTTAAGATTATTCCCTTTTTAGTATCTCTTTACTTAATATAGCCCTGAGGTTGATTAAAATATTAGATTGTTAATATAAAAACTTCTAAGTAAAGGCTTTTATTAATAAAGTTCTTTTTATTTAATAATTATATTTATAACCTAAGGCCTAAACTTCATCCTTTTTATCTCAGTGTATAGGAAAAGGGCAATAATAGTAATCTTAATATAAAAACACGTCCCTTATTTTATACTAATTAGGTTCATGTATTCTCTATACGCTTAAATGCTTTAATTTAAGTCGAATCTAGTAGCCTGAGGATTACTTTTGAACCGTTTCTGGTAGGATAGGAACTCAATCAGAACATGCAGTATTCCATGAGGTTAGAGACCCAAGGCTTCCATGGCTTTGGATTAAAACGGTGGCCATGTTAGCTTCTGGTGCTACATGCAACGGTGGGATTCAATAAGCCGCCCATCATGAACTTTTGAACTTGTCTTCCCAGAGAGAGAAATACCTATAGAGACAGAACCACTATCAAAGCGAATGTTAATAGATAAAACCTAGGCTCCATTTAGCGGTGGCAGATTTAATAGCTACAATGAGAAGGTCACTTATAATAACGAAGGCCTAGGATATATTTAAAACTACAAAGATAAGTTCAAAAAGACACAGCTGTTCTCGGACTTTTCTCACATACGGGCTCGTAGTGTACATCATGTTTGGTCACTGTTGACCACGTAGTCCCAGCGGATGTAGATGTACAGGATTTCACAGTAATTTGCAGCCTCATAAGCGAAGGGATCGACTGCAATGATATACCTATAATAAGATGCAAGTCTTTCGAGACCCCCATGGTCGCTGTTGAATTTATCTTGCTTGTCATCTATATAGTGAGTGGGTGATGAAGTCGGATTCTGTGCAGCGTCAAAGATGGCGCAAAAAGAGACTAAAAGGTGTCTCAAAACGTGGTCATTCGTGACCCAGCCATCATCGACCAGACGTATATGACTAGAATTGACACCAATCATCCGTTTCGGACTAGTTATGCTGCTACCCATTGAACTTCATAGCCTTTTGCCCAGTAATTTGATGATTTCTTTAACAGCCAACAGACATACCACCGCAGATTTTGCCTCGGTGCATCTTCCAGAGTGACTGGGCATCGAGGATTCCGTAATGCGATTTGGGCACCAGCGATGTCGTAGATGACCACGCAGACCAAAATACCGTCATTCGTAACCCAGTCGTCGCCAGAAGATTGCATATCTCCACGATAGACACCTACCATCCATTCAAGCCAGGCTGTGCATGAATTGTGATTTCAAACCACGTAACGTATGTTAGTTTCAGATGAATACTTGCGGTAAGACCGAAATGCATTGCGCTTGTTGTGAATCATCAAGTCGGCAGTTGTACACCACCAACCACGCAATTCAACGTCAGACAAGCTCTCCACAATCGTGGCACCCTCAGATTGGAAGGCTTGTCATGTACCGCTGCGGGTATTTTATCGCAGGCTTTCCAAGTCCGACAGGCACTTTATCTGCTGACTCTGCAATAGTGTACTCGTTTCTACTCCAAAAGTGAAGGGAGAACCTGTTTGGCCTAGGGCTGAAAAGCCATTCCACGATTGTGCAGACTCCAGGATTGACTGTCTTTTAATTGGCACAATCCATAACACCATTTCCAGAAGCGAGAATGACCGGCTGCAAGCTCATTGGCTACCCCCCAACAAAACTCGAGTTTTTTGAAATTTACATCAGGCTACAGGACAGCGAGTACATTAAAGACGATCTTCCTAAAGATTATCGTTCCATTCAGCCACATCAGCTACATCCTGTGTATTCCTACACCTCCTGCCTCCTCACGACCTTGGTAGCAAAGAACTCTACTGCCTTTCGATTGCGTTGTGTCTCTTGCGGAACTGTTCTAAGATTTCATTATGACACCGCCAAGGTCTCGAAAGCTTCCAGTGAGGCAATTCTCCAGACAATCAATCCAGCAGCCTGTCCAGACTGGTTTAAAGAGGACAAGATCAGGACAGTCGCTGTCTCCTCCCGACGATCAATGTGAAAAGCCTAAACTCTACGAGGCTACAACCCCATCAAGAAGCGAGGGTACTGCAAGTAATGACAACAATGAAGTCACCAGCACCAACGAACAGCCAGAATCTCGGGAGAATAGCCTATCTCACAGTCAATTATCTCTTGCGCAGAAAATCGATCTACAGCAACTTTTGAGAGAGAGATTTAGTTGTTGGAGTAATGGGGTAAATTACACTGCGCCACCAAAGGACAGATTGCCGCCGCGAAAGCGTTTCAGAACATCACAATGGCAGTCGGGTCTTCCAAGAGCCGACGCAGAGAATGACAGCGAGGAGGAATTCGTTGTAATTTCTCACCCAATACGCAGAGAGGGTTTCTTTCATCTCGCTTGTCCATTTTACATCCACGCACGTCACAAACATGAGAAATGTCTTGTCCAACACGATCTATCCTCTATTGAAGCATTGATCAAGCATCTTCTACGGCAACACGATAAGCCTCTGTATTGTCGTACATGCTGGAAGACCTTTGAAACATTGATTGAGCGAGACAGCCACGTCTTGGAGAACGCATGCAAACGAATTGATCAAGAGGCATCTATAGGGCTGACTGAAAGCCAAAAAGTAAGATTGATCAAGAGGGATCGGTATGATTTAGGAGAAGAAAGTCGTTGGCGCCGTCTTTGGTCTACGGTCTTCCCTGGTAGAGAGCAACCTCGATCTCCATACCTTTATCGGGATGAGGGGCTGAAAGTTTCCATGATGAGGGATTTCTGGATTGCCGATGGCCAGAAAGTCGTCTCTGGCTTTCTTGCAGGACTGGCAAGCCATGCCGATCGGAACAGCATAAGGAATGATACGATTTGCCAGCAGGCGTTGCGCGGTCTGATAGACTGGGCAATGACAGAGGATAGCGATTCAGCGATTCAATCTTCGGACAGGTGATCGCGCAATTTCAGGTAGGGAGAGACATGGAGGCTTGGATGATTAGCACTGAACCCGGCATTCTTCGTGATGGGCGTTATATAGTTGATAAAGCCCTTGTTAGCCTCAGTTCTCCATCCACCCGTGTGTTAATCAGATTGTAAGCAGTTTATCGTGAATCTCGCATCACTATAAGTTTGCGGCCTTTCTCGGATCTTTCGTCGTACTGATAGCGCATTGCCAGATACCGCACAGCTTCTGTGAACAGTTGAGTGAGCACTATATTACGTTGAAATTGAAATCTCAAATCTTGAACTACGGTTCACAATCCGTTAAGTAGCAGATGTTAAAGTTTTTGAGCGCTTGGCCAAATGTCCAGAACGCGCGACAGGAAATATGCACAAAGACAAAAGGATTTACCTTGAGAGTTGATTGATATGGAAAGACTATTATATTCGCATGAATGAAGCCAATATACTAGTGATACTGAATCTAGTCAGGCATTCAAGACGTAATATATCAATGATAAGTACAGCCAAGTGACTATGATCAACAGGTAGATTAAGTATATGCGATTCACATGATGGCAACGGATTAAGACCTCGCTTGAAGAAAAAAACAGGAATTCTATATATATCACAAGCAATCTCTTGAGGAAGTGTACTATCTAAGCTGGCATGACGCATGGCTGGCCTCAGGTAGAAATGAGGCCAACTGGTGTTGGTATCGCAGCACGGATTTCCAGACACTGGGGCTTGGTTTAGACCACGAGTGTGCTCAAGATTTGAGCGTGGCGTGTTCCGATATCAGCTTTGTGATGTGTATTGAAGACAGATGCATGGAGGCTGCACAATCATGTATATCTACTTAGTTCGGCCGTGAAATGGCAAGCGTCGGAAAGGTCTCAATGTCTACCTTGTCCAAGTGTCGATGCTCAAGTCCAGAGATGCCATCCTCTCATGTAAAATAACCCCCAAGAGATAAAAGAAAGACTTCGTTTCAACCCTACTCCTTGTGTAGCCTGTGAATCAGCTGTGAGTTGTGATACGAGATTCACGATTGCGATGCGTATTATGGTCATGCTGTCTGGTATCACATCAGACTGTTGTCATTCATATGAAAACTGCGTCGTAAAAACATCAAGAATAGGGCTCTGATTTCTGGGCGAACCATTATTTTCAACCCCATCAGACATCTGATTGATTATCAAAAGTTTCTGTACTACCTCTCCGCCGTTGCGTAGACAGACTCCAGGATGACCCAGATTAGCCAATGCTCATTGGCTTGTCAAAGCAGGCTGCATTCTTACCAGCTTTCGCTTGCATTACTCCCCGCCTGAGGTTCATATTTTATTGGTGTATCATGAAATACACAGATGTGCTGCGGATTCATCTGCCTCACGAGAATTGGGCTCAATAGCTATTATATAAGACTCGCGGAATGTCCATAGAAAAAATAGACATGTACACTGCCTGAGCTTTGTTTAAGCACCAATATGTTCCCTTGCAGTTTTGGTCTCTTGCACATCATCCTTCAGTACCTTGAGTCTCCCTTTCGTCGAAACAAGGTAGAAGCAATGGCCGAACCTGGGTGTTGCCAGCATGACCTCAAGCAATCAATCCGGCAAAGAAACGACACAGGAGAGGCTAGGCGCACTACCCAATGGGATCCCTGCCCTCCCAGCCAACCCAATGCACCTTTGCATCGACATGTGGCACCCTTGTCTCCCAAACATGACATGGAGCCTCATTACTGGTCAACCAGTGATACAGAAGATGATGATGACATGGGAAACTTCTCCTCATCGGAACTTAAACTGATTGAGAACGATGATCTCCAATTCCAGGGACTTGAGGCTAAGAGGCATACAATTGCAATGTTCAGGGACTGCAAAGAGAAGAGGGAGTCCATCGCACCGCTAGAGAATGGACTTCTTCCTCAGACACGCTTCACACCATCGCCTGGACAGCAGATAACGCATGGGGAAATATATGACGAATACGACATCAGTGACGATGATCTCGTCGTGATATCGCGTCCTATGTGTCGCCCCAAAGATAATCTTCATCTTGCCTGCCCTTTCTATCTCTATGATCCTGAGAAGTGTCTCCAATGTCTGCTCACGAGCGACCTACAAAGCATTCCGGATGTGATTGAACATCTATTCCAATCTCATTCTCGGCCATGCTACTGTATAAACTGCTATGAAACCTTCGACACGCAGATCTGTCGCGACGATCATGTTTTGAACGAGAAATGCCCACGGCGTACTCCTGGTCCATTGTTTGGATTAAGTGAGAGCCAGAAATCGATGCTACTCGAGACAGACACGCATCGCACCAGTGAAAAAGCAAAGTGGCTTTTTATTTGGTCTATCGTGTTTCCAGATTCTTGCGAGCCTTGCTCCCCGTATCTGTGCCAGGGAGCCGGATAAGGGATGGCAATGCTTCCTGAGTTTTGGGGCCTGCAGGCTCCAAATGTATCCTGGACTCTTTGAAGTACTAGAGACTGCCACAATACGACCAACGATGTCTTGCAGGCAACTTATACAGGTTGGATTTGGAGGGTCAGCATAGAAGTGTTTGAGGGACAGTATTATTCACGAGTATCATCTGCATGTCTGAAATTTACGCTAGGGTCTTGTAATAGACAAATATATGTTCGTTATATCACCACGAGCCGCATATAGTAATTGAAAATTTCTATTAATACTAGAAACGTATCAATATTCCAATAAAAAACAGCAAATTCACACAATTAACTCAATGTTGAGAAAAAAAAGCGACTTTCCTTCCTGCGCTATCCGAAAGACGTGTGTATGCCTTGAATAGCCTGTACACTTCCTGTGGATAATAACAAAGAAGAAGGAAATGACGGAGAAATAAATCGAAGAAAAATGTTGGACGAACAAATTGAGGACAGAAAGATATAGAAAAGTGACTAGTAGCCGTCACTGAAGCCGCCAGTGTACCCGTTCGAAGGGTGATAGTCGGCGAATTCCATAAACTGCCCATATACAGGACCAGACATCTCTGGAGGTACTTCAGTTTCCGGGTGAGGGTAATCTAAATGCATAGTAGGGTATGGCCATTGCGACGGGTGTGGTTCTCCTGGAACCAGGCATGAGAGACCCATCATCCCATTGCTTGCTTGCTCCAGTGTCTGGTGCTGTAGTTGGCGGTGCACAGGAACGGCAGACGGAAATTCTGAAGATGTCACTTCTGATGGATCGAAAGCTGATCGGAAAAGCTTTGCAATTTCCGCCTTCCGGAGGGCTTCGAGCGCTGAAGTCCGCTTTTCCTGCTGGCTCTTGACGATTTCCTTAATTCCGGCGTCTGCTCCAGACTGAACAGGGTATAGTCCGTTGACAATCACATCGAATGTATATTTACGTAGCTCCAATGGAATAGGCAGATCGTCCAGGGCTTGTCGGATGCGTGTCTCGCCAGCCTCGCGTGCAACGATTGTCTGAACGTACGGTGACGCTGGGACATTTTTAAATCTTGTCGTTGTCAGATGTAGGAAGCACACGCTCCACATTGCGTACCATTTAGCTTCAGGGCTCGCCGTAGCTCTGTCACGCTCACTCAAGAGTGTTTCGAACTCTCTGGGTAGTAACATGCCCGTCTCTTCAATAGTCTTTGGTTGGCAGTTATTGTCAGCCAGGTGGCGTTCGAGATCAGCCTCCGCGCTAGGGCCACGGAACTCCAGACGACATATCGGATCGTAGACCCTGATGTGGTTGGGGTCGGTGCAAGTGCCTTTCTCGTTTCCCTTCTTGATGGCTGCCTCGGCCCCCTGCGCTGTGCACAGCTTGACCTCTTGCAGAAGGTGGCACCGTTCGACGTGCTGGGAGACATCACTTAGGCGGCGAAGGCGAAGGTTGCTGCACTCATGGAATTGCACCGGGTCAGTGGCGCAGAAGAGACATGCGAAGATCAACGGGAGCTGGAATTCGCCAGGGGGGGGATATTGGTAGCCGGACATCTTGTCAGGGGGATATGCTCGGAGGAAAGCCGAGGGTCCTGGAATAATATGCTGTGTCTTTGTGAAACCGAGAATAAGAAGGAGTTTTCGTAGACTCAAACAACGCCAATGCTTTCAACGAGTGACTTAGGATTGAAAGCCCGAGAGAAAAGTATTGAGGAGCCTTTTTAATTCTCAAGGCAGCATTCTGCCTTCCGCAATTGCGCAAGGCTTGGAGGCTCTGTTGTCGATACTCTACACAAATGCAATCCCACAGACCGACCTACACAGCCGCGGAACAGAAACATTGTCATTTACTAAGAGTGCCTTGCTATGTATAAATCGAACAAACTACGCGCAAGCAATTGCAATCTAGGTTCCCCCATTCAAATGGGAGGTTATGATCATGATTCGTCCTCATCGTTCTCGTGAATAAGCTTATAATAATGGCTCCGAGTAACAGGAGAAAGACAATTCATTTCCGGTATAGTGGAGTACCACAATGGATATTGTCTTTGGGCAGCCACACCTCACGGAGGTGCGTCATCTTGTACACATATGCGGAAGTATTACACGCGTGCGGAAGGTCATTTTGTGCCGGCGTATCGAGACATAACCCCATTTGCGAACCAGTTCACCGTAGAGGCCTCCTCTCCAGTGATATATTCCATTCTACGCAAAGGCGGAAGCTTGGGCGGTGGTATACCCCTGCCTGATGATCCTATTCGGTGATGTATTGCACTATTGCTGTTGTACGACACACCCACAGCTCTCATTCGCCGCCACATATTGTGTTTTCCCCAGCTACCAAGCTCTGCACGCCCACATTTTTGGTTCGCCATAGCCATGCTGAGATTCCATTAGCCCAAGAAATCTGCTGGTTGTACTACTCGTCGGCATTCGATGAATTGTTCCAAAGTCGTGAAATGGTGCCAAGGCCTAGCATCCGCCGTTGCGGACGACGACAATCTGGCGAAGAAGCAATATTTATATGATGAATATGACTCATTTATAGACCTGCAGCATGCTTTTGACTATCAGTCTGTCACAAATTCAATTACCTCGATTAAACATGCCATCTTCTATGACAACTTCAACCAGGTTCGTTTGAGATACCCATTACCCCAACCCTGTTCTCTAACCCGCGCTAGAAGTGAACTGAACCAATTAAGTCAAAAAGTAGAATCCAATGGTAGACTTCAATGTTGGCTGTCGGATTCAGGGCTTGACATCCAAGGCAGGCTGTTGACAGGAGAGTCACCATGGCACAGCCCTAGGGCTCAACCCAAAACTGAGAAGAATAATTCAAATCAAGGCCTAGGGTGGCTCTCTTATGGGAGGTATATTTGATGGCTTTTAAAGTGCAATATCCTTTTGTAATTTCAGGGCATTCTATCATAAGCGATTAGAGAATCTTGATAATCTTGAAGACACGTCAATCTTTCAATAGACTGCATGGTAACAAAGCAATAGTCGTCAAAATTCTAGAGGCTGTAGGATTCAGAGCGGTCTTACTCATCTTTATCGGCTGTCTGCTATTCTGCACCCTCTCCCCCCTGTATTCGTAGTGGCTCGCATATGTCTTGGGGCCCGACCTTCGGTTGCCTCGTTGCCTGTAATTCTTCATCCTCGAGCCTACGTAAACTCTTTCAGCCGCATGCCTCCTGTATTTTTAATATTGAATGCCTTACCTATCTCCCAAGCCGTCTATCACAACTTGAACAAATCCAAGGCATCGTCTCCTATCCGACACAACGTCTTTACTACGTACAGCGCGAATGCGTGACCAATTGGAATTGCAGAATGAAAATTGGTCCAAAGCCCTACGTTTCCGAGCCGGAGAGAACCTCGGGGCTTTCCAATGACTCTTCTCGCACTGGTCGTGCTATTACTTACACGGCAGAGGACGGGAATAGAGTTCCAAGACACTTTATTCTGGACGACCAACAAGCAAATCGGCAGTCCAAACAGCCTCGTGGCTCATCGAATTCACGCGCTACGTCCCCAAATCAACATGAACACTTTGATTATATCCAGGGCCAATCCTCTACGCTTTATCGTATGATTCATTGCCGTTATCCCCGAGAGTCAAGGAAGCTAACAATTTACTGCATATCTCAATGACTCCTCAAGTCCAGATACGGCAAAACTATGCGACGACCATCAACTGCCCTCTGGGTCATCGTCAGATACGGAATCACGGCAAAAGACATTGGACGCCACACCCCCATCAAAGACAGAAAGTCTGGGAGAATCAAAGCTTTCCCCAACAAACGAATACGAGTTGGGGGTGCTAGGGGGTGCAAAACCGAAACGAATCTTGCTCCCAAAGAGTGCGTGTTGGAAACAATCTCCTGGGGCGCAATCGCAGAAAGAAAGAAATCGTTTGGGCAGCAAAGCAACGCCAATGTCATCCAAGAGGCATGCTGCGGAAGATAAGGACCCGCAAAAAAAGAGTCGTACTGCTATATCAACCAATACTGATAAAAGAACCGAGGCCTTTGCTTGTCCTTACTACAGAAAATACCCAGAACGTTACCTTGATTGTATCAACCTTAGGTTGATTCGAATATCAGATGTCAAGCAACACCTAAAGAGGCGGCACACGTGGAGTTATTCCTGTTCTAGATGCTGTAGGGGGTTTTCCTTACAAAGGGCATATGAGGAGCATGTCTTGCAGCAGGACTGTCCAATGAAGGACTGTACAAACTATGGCAGCGTTTCTCCGCGCGCACAAGAAGTACTCAAGTACCGTGTTGATAGACGTTCGTCTCCCGAACTTCAATGGCATGAAATATGCAGGATCTTATTTGGAAAGCTCGGCGACGCACTGAACCCACACCATGACGGCATTTTCAAAGAGATCACAGGAATAATACGTGTTATATGGAGAGAGGAAGAACAGAACATCATCTCCAGTTTGAGGGGTACACTAAATGTTCCGTGCGCAGATGAGTTGCGCCCATTGCTGTCTGGGATTCTCAGCAGAGTTGAGAGCTATTTCGCACAGAGGGAGCAGACAGCCGCAGAGGAAAGTCTGAAGGAACCAGTCGAAAAGACTCAAGTTACTGGAAAGGTGATTCTGCAGGCCGAAACCTCGGGACATGCCTGCGAGTCTCCGAAGGAGGGCAGCAGTGAGATGCTCAGTACTGGGCAGGTCAAAGTCTCAGAGTATGTCGGTCTACCAACACAAGAATGGCAATTTTCAAGTGGCATCGAGACTTCGAGCATGTCAAATTACAGCTTCACCTGTCTCGCGCCGGCTCAAAATCCAAACCAGTTTGAGTACTCTTATTCTGAACACCCAGCAGGTCTGCTCAACTTGAATCTCGGGATGGATTGGCATTTAGGGGACCCCAGCAACGACATCTCAATGGAAGATTTCATATCCCTTAATAGCTCTACGGAGGGCTTTTTCTTTACAGAGGGCTACCTATCTTCAGTATAAACTCTATACGAATTCTACTAGAAGATTGACACGTCGCTCAAATACCTTTAATAAATCGATAGGATCTTGAGACTACATCAAAAGGTGTAATATAAGGGGACAGAGTAGCTGGAGCAAAGGCGAAATAACTGGGCATGACAGCGACATCAATATTTCATTTACGGAATATCATAAATAAAGCTTGGTGAAATTGGAAATCCAGGGAATCGAAATCAATCACCCTTGACCTATCCACTAAGGAAGAACATGGTTGATAATAGTTATGTTATATAGTACGTCTCTGCTGCGATGGTATATCTGATCAACATGCTCCCCAATCCACCCGGGCTCATATTTGGCCCAAAACTAAAGCCATACTCCTTCATCAAGACAAATGAAACACTTTCTCCTTGGTTATGGTTGTTTTACTTTCAATACGCCGTCCACCATAACCCAATTTCTTCCATCCGCTCCGAAGGCGTTATCTCCGCCTTGGGCTTTGTACTCCTTGTGCTCTGGAACATGGAGCTATTTTTTATCGATGAATGTGTGTACATGTGATACTCCCGGCTGGGAGCGTAGTAATATGTGTAGTAATAAGCCGCTGAAACGGTGTTAGTATCTGTCAATTGAAGTTGAAGTTGGGTTGGAGACGTACCAGCTGTAGCGACAATGGCGGCAGTGGGGAACGCACGAGCCGCTTGGGCTGTCAATTTGGGGGCAGCGGGCTGGCGGGGGAAGTCGAAGCGGGGAAGCGCTGAGCCGAATGAATTGGTTGTCATGATTGCTGTGTTTATCCAACTCTAATAAATCCTCAGTCGTAATTTGAGTGGTTACTTGGGTAGTGTTCAATTGGTTTGGTAGTCAATTAGCGATGAATGATATTTACAAGCTGCAGCCTGATTCCCTTTTATCCTCAATTGACCCGGCTGATTCCGATAGTTTGGTCTTGTGCACTGAGATCATGGGCGTTCACGAGAATAAACTCGAATGGTGCGGCTACGAAGCTATGGCCTGATTGCAAAAAGCTGCTGATTTCCATGCGCTGGGGACGGGGAAACCCCAGAACTTCAAATTCACATGATCCAAAGATCATCTCACATTTTGGCCGAGTGTCGTCATTCTGCCCTGAGCGAGCGAGCCCCTGGTTAGTGGCATGATGGTGGATTCACCATGTTCGGAATGCTCCTATGATCTGATTGGCGCGCAGGCTTGTTTGGCATTTGTTGTAGAGCCTCATTCGAAGTTTCTTGTTCTGGCGCCTTTTGTCAATAATGTTCGCGTCAATCGCCTGCCGGGTCGTCTTCTATGTGCCTCCATCGTTTTGATGGTAACAGGTCGGTACATTATATAAATTGATGTGAACAGCGCTCTCTAAATCCCATCATCCGGAGGTCTAACTAACTGTCTTCTATTGTTTTGACTGCCATCTAACGCAATGCTGCCGCAAGGTACCTTAACAATGCTGTCGTTAGAGCGAACCAATATTCATAACCTATCACCTATCACCTATTTCCCATAACTCCTCTGACGCTTCGATTATCCATCATATCTCATTATTAAACCCCCAAGACCTCAATTATGTTCGCAACGCCGATGCCTTTCTTTTTTTTGTACTTGTTCAAGTGCCCCACTTCTCACTCCTGATAAAAACGCGGATAACCAAGAAAAGGCGGAAATATGTTCAAACGAAGAATAATACATGATGTCGTTAAAATCTCAGAGCCTCGATCATTGAGGGCCGTGGAAGTTGTTATGGTGTCGGTTGGGACAATCGCGAGCCACATGACTAGCATTGCCACAGACGCGACAGGTGATGAACCAGTTATCATTGGGAAACGGCATGGACCACTGCGTCGAGTCCGACACTGGCCTGATCATCTGCAAATTAGGCGGTGCGGGGTTCGGGATGTGGCTTGTAGCGTGGCTCACATCCCCAAACTCATTCGCCGTACCCCAGGAATTATTGAACATGTCGGCAAATGGATCATTGCTCAAATAATCCTGAGGGTTTTGCGCAAAATTCGCTCCTTGCGGATCGAATTGTCCCGGAGGAGCAGGGTGGTAAGGTCCATTGACAGCTCCGGGAAGCGGGTCATGTTGGATATCGTTATGTGGCTGTGCATCAACAGCAATTGTAGCCATAGGTTCTGCCTCATTATGCTGGGTTGTTGTCGTTTCTTCCGGGTACAATGTTGTCCATATCTTCTTCCATTTCTGATCGTCGCCAGACGCCGCAGTGACGTTTTCTTTGAGCTTTCTGAACTCTGCCGGTATCAAGACGCCTGTCTGTGCAATGCTTTTTGGCTCACATCCTGTGTGGCGTTCATTCCTGACATCTGCCTTACGGCCATGGAACTCGTTCCGGCATCTCGGACAGTAGAAAACGATTTTAGCGGGGTCTGTGGTCCTTTCCGCTTGGGTGGTATTATCATCCGTTGAATGAGCGGTCTCCTGTACATCCATCCTCACTTCTTTCAATAGGTGGCGTCGGCCGATATGCTGAATAACATAGCTAATGGATGTTATGTGGTGCCCTTTGCATTTACAGTACCGAGCTGCATGATATTTGTGGAATGGGCATGGAAATGTTTTGTCGGGGGAATTTGTGGGTAGAGGAAATCGTGGTCCATCCCGGCTAGAATCACCTTCATCGTCCTCGTCCTCATCACTATCTGTGTCGCTCGGGGCGTCGCCGCCGCCGCCGCCCTCGCAGCCATCACTATTTGCGCCATTCTGGGCTTTGTCGGCGGGTTGTTTGTTCTCCTTGCGTGGCTTCTTGCTGTTGCTGCCAGACTTCCCAGGGCTCCCTGGTGGCCTTTTGTGACTAGAGGAGCCCCCAGCAGTAGCCCTGTAATGATCCCCTGTACAGAAGTCTAGCTTCTGAGGGGCAAGACCTAACGTCGGGAACGGGCCGATGCGTGAGGTTGGACGAAAATCCCTCAGATGGCCACTGTGCGCATGAAGAACTAATCATCTGTGTGTCAATGATAGGTTCAACACAGTTAACGTAGTTTTGAAAAGCTATTTACCATTTTGCTGGCACTGCAGCCTCGCGCGGGCCAAGATGTCAGGTACAGGGTAGCCTGACTTGAAAAGTAGGCTCAGGGCTTTGTAGGGCATTCGCTGGCCAATTGACTTGGGATCATCAATCCCATTGTTTGATGGTGCATCCCCTGCTTGTTTTGTTTTCGCAGCCACTTTGGTGTCGAATCTGTCTCGTTTGCGTCTCCAGAAATGCGAGAGGCGTTTGGTGAAACGTTTGTGTAAGCCTGGGGTGGAAGACTCGTCGCCCTCACAGTTGGACAGCCTCCAACGGTGTCGTACTGAAAGTTCCGAAAACATCGTGTTGCTACCAGCGAGATCTTGGGTACTTCTGTCTCAGGGCGCCAATGTCATTCATCCCTTTTAAACACTGTGAAACTGGAGATTGCAATTGAAGCTTATTGAATGTTTGAGATTAAACAAAGGTTAATTGTGTTTCATTGTATGGGTTGGTGGTTGTATTATTAGTATGTATAACGCGAACTGTTTGCCTCATCCACCGTTGCGGAGGGCGTTTTTACTTCCACGAACTTAGCCTTGACAGGCAGACAAAAGCAGAGCCGCATCACAATTGTGCGCGTGGTGTACGAAAACCCATCAGCATCCTTTACTCAGCTAAATCCTTAAATGAACATACATAGGCACCCCAACCTGTTTCATCGCACTGAATTGGGCTCCAGAAGGGTTTAAATTGAATAGCGACAAGATGCGGTGAGCAATAGAGTTCGATAGATCGGATAAAAAGTTACCAAGAATAGCGCTATGCCATAGTAATCGGGCGGTTTGGTTCCACGATCGTGGAAGCTAGGGCGCCTAGCTCGAAGATTACAGGGATCTCTTCCACAGATGTGGAAGCCGTTGACAGCGAATATTGCTTGAGAGGCCTCACTTCTCCACGGATGTGGATGTTGCGGGGGAATTTTGGCGCTTGTGATGCAAGGTGATTCAATCCTGCACAATCGTGGAGGCTTATGTGCATGTATCACCCAGGGAATTAGAGACGGTGATTGGTCGTAGCTTTGAGGCGCATGCATTAGACAACATCCTTGGTTCGCCGAGTTCGCCGTGGCGTTTTTCTTGTGAATTGTCTGTCAACGCAGGTACAGATTCGTCACGAGTTCAAAGACTCGAGAGTCGTAGTTTGTTAGCATGACGTTCAAGCAATCGAGGGTTCACGATGGTGGACAGTTCACATAACCCATCACCATTGTGAAGATGAAGAGCACATTCGTGGAAATAAAGCGTTCACTATACTATATAGTTCGAATACATGCTCTGACAGTTGAAACTCGATGTTCGTCAAATAGACTTCTTCATCATGCCAGCCTACACACAGTCGTCAACAAGGTTAACAAACTTGCCCACTTGCTACTAGAAAACTGAGTAACTGATGTACCCGCAGAGGATCGAGTCAATTAGGCTCGCACAGTGAACGTAATGGTCGTATCAAAGATTGGCTGTTGGACTCGGGCCTTGACATTCAGCGACGGCTGCTTACAGGGGGCGGCAGCCAACGGGGGCCGCTATCGCCAGCACCTGGAAAAAAACACTTGGCTGAATCAGCAGACCTCAAAGCAAGATTGTGAGGCTTGATAAAGTGGGATGTCTTGAATTAGGTAGTGTGGGCATCTGTGCATATGCACAAAAGGACCGTGATAGCGTAGGGATATAGCGGTACGAAGTTAAAATGAAACATGCCAAATTTGAGCGCTAATTGTGCAGTGTCTGTCTGTTGTACCTCGATGTACGGATACCGGGCGCAGTGATTACAAGGTGTCCCATCTGACGTATGCCTAAGCTGATGGACCCCCCCACTGTAGTTCAAATGGTATAGTTGGCTCATCGCTCCCTGTTGCCCTGCGATGTTTTTCGTTTTCTACCATCCCATCTTCGTTGGGGAAGATTTCGCTATTTTCTCCGTCTCCGTTTATCGAACCAATTTGGAATCAACTTCGGCTGTATTTCTTCAAAGCTTGTGACTACAAGAAACATATGGACTTGTATAATCTGCACAAAATTCATCGTTGAACGCCGTTCGATCTAGCTGGCCAAGGAGCAAAGTGAATATAAGATAAAGAATATGTTAGTTCGAAGCGATACCGATCGTCAGGAGTGCAGTGCACATAGCTCGCAAGGAAATGAACGCATCAATGTAGATGAGAGCATTGTCTGTAACGAGGAGTGCGTAGATCTCGGTGAGGGTCCTTCAAAGGATACGGGGAAGAGCAGACCGATAAATGTAAGGCTCTCAAATCGAAATGCTGGCAAGCAAGACCATTCGAGTCTTAGCATACGGCCACTCAAGCCTCGGCAGAACAATGATACGAGGCTAAGACCTCTGGCTCCAAGTAAGCGAAGCTCAAAGTCGTGAGAGAATCACATCAAGCTGACATTGACAAGGCAAAGTGAATCACACGGATATCCTAAATGAACAAGTAGACAATCACTTGAGCCAGGAAATCAACCGTACATGTTTTGGCCCGGAAAACTCTCGTCGAGCATCGTTGCCAGATAGCCTGTCCTTCTCAGCGAACATGGGCCATCCAATATCAGACATTTCACCAGAGCACAACAGAAACGCAAGCACTATTTCTGCACTTCCGATAAGCCCTCAGCTGTACGCTGGGATGGGTGGCTCAATCCAGCACATGAAGGCGGAAATGAAACTAGAGCCTCCAGTTTTAGGGCTCCAGACAAATCAAGATCCGATCAACTTGATGAAAAGACCGGCCGAAGGCAGCAGTGCACCTCAAAAGAAAAGCCGAAAAACCAAAAGCCACAACGATGTTGAGGAATCAGACCGCGATCGCGATTATTACTCTGGAAGCGGTGAGGTTGAGAAAAAGAAAGAAGAGACATTCGCGTGCCCGTTTTACAGAAAGGATCCAGTTCGCTTTCTTGAGTGCATAAGTCTCAGAATGGTCACTATATCGATCGTCAAGCAACACCTAAAGAGACGGCACGCAGCAAACTTACTTTGCTCTGTCTGCAAACAGGGATTTCCCTCTCAAAAGTTGTTTGAGGATCATTTGCAGAAAGGAACCTGTTCTCGCAGTGTAATAGATGGCTCTGATACTATACCTCCTCACATTTTGGAGGCTCTCAAGCTTCGTTCCGATAGACGCATATCGTCAGCGGCTCAGTGGGAGGATATTTATGTGCTTATTTTTGGGACACTGGATACTAAACCTAAGCCGTTTCTGGATGGTATTGCTAAAGAGATGACGGGAATAATTCGCGATATCTGGAGGCACGACGGCAGCCGAATTGTGTCGAAGTCTGTTCAAGAACGAGGCTTGCCAGCTACCCCAGGACAGCTGCTTGATTTACTACCGGAGCTTCTCGATAAGGTTGAGGATCGATTCGAAAACAAGCCGCTGAAGCAAGAATCGGATGAGCCGCTTCCTAATATCAAAGGGGCTATGACGGAAAACAACATAAGAGTAAGAGACGACTCTTACCAGGGATCTACGACTCTAGACCATTGCCCCGACCCCGGGTTTTATGCGTCAGACCTTGATTCCATCTCAAACTCGGCTTTCCTGCCCAGCGACTTTCTCAAGTCAATGTCCGTCACTAGTTACAATTGCGATCCCCGGTCAGTTGAGGAAGCGTTCGAACTAGAGGAGACTGACTCTGAGTGCGTCACTACTAGCTTTGCAGCGCATACAGAGGGATTAGTTTGTATGACAGCATTTGACCCTGCTGATCATCCCTATGATATCTTCCAGCAAGGTCCTTTATCACAGACTGCTGGGACAGAAATCTATCAAGATTGGCCTGGGTTATCATATGACTACTCTTTGGACTTCTTAGAGGAGTAAAGATCCTGGGTCGTGTCATTGTGGATATAGAGAAGTTGTGTTCATCGATATTTTGGCATCTGGCTAGGTAGGATTGGGGTAGCAAACGGGTTGGTGTATCCTCGAGATGTACTATCTCTCTTAGGTTACCATAGAAGACAGGGGATAAAAGGTGCTGGTCCATATTTCAGCTTGAAAGTGGCCTGACCTCCTTTGATCAACTGTAAAGGTTTAAGCGAAAGTTGACATGAGATCTCGACTCGCTTGAATATAAGTTACCAACAATATCTAGCTATTTTACCACTGTTGAAAGTTTACATTCACTGACGCCGCATAAAGGTTATGATCAGGGTTTCAATAAGTCAGAAACCAATTTCGGAGGAAACAAGTTTTCACAATCTTATGTAGTGCTTTGGGCTTGATTTGAAAATGCGGTACGAGATTTCTGTTCATTGTAAGATGTTAAAAGTCCACAGTGTATATGTATTTTACGGCTCAATTTGAGCTAGAATAATTCAAATATCAAGATTAGCAATAGCTCTTATGCTTTGCATTGAATTAAATTGTCTTATACTCTAAAACATTTCCGTTCCCTTCCGTTACAGCTCTCACCCTCCTGTCTCTTTCTTCTCGATAATGATCCCTCGGCTGCTTAGAGAACGCAGACATGTAGCGCATCAAGTCCCTAGCATCTCTCGTATCTGGCTCATACACTTCTCTGTTCTCAAAACCAACATCATCCAAAGTCACCTCCTTGAGGGCTTTAGCGAACCAGGGTTTCATTTCTTTCGATACTAAATGATCATAAGGAGCCACGTCGTGGATATCATGCGGAAGCTCCATCCATTCAGCTAGTTCCCCCTCTTCTTCGTTCGACAGCCGCTGATGCAAAAACTCTTGGAATGCATCCGAACGAGGTTGGCTCATTATCTCCGCGTATATCTCTGGGGTGATGTCTGGTTCAAGTCGCGCGAATTCAGATGGGCTGTCGCATACCACTAATGCCTGAGCTACGAGCTGCTTCAGCTCAGGGATCAAACGCAGAAGCTCGAGATACGTTGTGCGATTAGCTATTTGCGGATACCATATAATGCGTGGCACGTCCTCTTTGGTGAAATGCCTGTCGTTATTGAGCCACGTCAGATCGTCGTTCATAATGAACCGCGCACGAACAAATTTGCGGAGCACCGCTAGCTCTGGTTGTTCATAGCACCACTTGGCGAAAAAGGTATTGTGGTAGATACCGCGCACCATGCACTGCATTTCACCATTGATGGGGCGAGGTCTTCTTAGTCGAACGTAACGGTCAATGTTTCCTGTGAAAGCGGCCATGAGAATGAGGATGTCTTTGTCAACCGTTGATAGGTGTCGTGGCAAAGGAGCATAGAGTAGAGCAAGCGTCTCGCTTGGAATGACCCTCTCTTCCAGCCGTTTCCCGTCGGCGGCCATGCACCAATCTTCGGTGATATCGAATGGTGGGGGGAAGATTTCGTGGTGTACTGGCTGCCTCTTGTCCAATGTTGACCGAACGCAGGTATTGCCGTTCAGAAAGGCTCCGGCTTCAGGCTCGTTAAACAGGCAAAGATTATAATCGTCCATTCTTTATATTCAAAACCTTTATAGCTTAATAAAGCTTTATTTATTAAAAACCTAGCCCTAAATATAACTAAATCTCTAATAAGCTTTTCTACTTAATACTACTAGCCTATTTAACTTTTCCTTTTTATAACTTTTTAATTAATATAGTTATTTTACTTAATAACTTATCTTTATATTAGGTTTTTATAATTTACCTTTTTTATAGATATAGTATATAGTATACCTAGGCTAAGTATACCTTTATAATCTTAATTACCTTATTAATATTATTTAG